>NC_068307.1:39371730-39441730 GCF_025860055.1 Xyrauchen texanus
AACTCTTTAATTTAACATTTCTGAAAAATGTAGTGTACAGCTCCTAGTCAGACAATTTAAACGCAATGTACTCTAGTTCTAGAGTAGACATTTTTTTGGGGGTGAGATTTCCTGTCGTCCTGATGCCTTTTACCCCTGGCTTTTTTCTTGTCGATTTCTTTCTGCTCCCATGGATAATAATTCTGTTCACTTTTTCTTTCATTTATATTGCCAGGATAATATAACATATGATACAGAGATATACATATAAATTAATTCATTCACATTTGATAATCCAGTTTAAAAATAGAAAATATGGGCTAGCCAAATGACACATTTAAAGAAAGCAGGCTTCACACTTTTTGAAAGTTACAATTGTCTGAATGTTACCTAATGATGCTCGCTCATAATGTCTGTGCATATGTTTATGTTAAAATGCTCACAAATTACAATTATCTCTAATGAAATGTGAATAAATAAAATGCTAACAAATAAGCCTCTCAAATAAGCATGGTCATTCTCGTGAACACTAAATGCTGCAGTAAAGTGTTTATCATGCATCTCCATTGCAACGTTCAACCAGCAAGTCAATGTTGTTGTGGTGTTCTTGTTTTTTGTTTTCTTCTTGTTCTTCTTCTGTTTTATGTTGAATGGCAAAACAAGCATAACTTTTCACTGCCTGCATCTGAATGGTTGTGACTTTGTGAGAAAGAGCTTTGAGGCACTCAGCTCTGGCCAATTGAAATTATATGGTTATAGCGCCTCTTATCGCATTTTAGAGCTGCTAATTATTAATCCACATGGTGACTGTGGCAGTACTAGGCCTATTCTGGTTGAGTACCATCACATATCTCAGCACCACAATATTGTAAAAACCTGGGGGTTGATTCAGGCCAAGTAGCAACCATTCCATAATACACTAGCAACTGCCTAGCCACACACTTGCAACCAGATGGAACACTCAGCAACTATATAGCAACACTCATATCTCAGCGACAGGATATTGTACATACATGGGGGTGAGCTTTTTTGACTGGGGCCAAGAAACCATATAAGTAATACCTAAGCAACTGCCTAACTATTCCCTAGCAACCATCCTAGCACCCATACAGCAACGTTTATAAAACCATAACGTTTATTGTTCAAGACCAAAAGGGATTCATTAGAATAAAGTTTTAAATTGGATTTTTTTATAACATTTTACAAAATAAATGTTACCAAATATTAACCACACCCCTCTGCTATACACATTAAAAATATAAGCCTTTACTCTTTATATATACACAACGATCAGCCACAACATTAATACCACCTGCCAAATATTGTGTAAGTCCCCCTCGTGCCTCCAAAACAGAGCCAACCTGCATCTTAGAATAGCATTCTTCTCTGTTCACCTCTCTCATCAACAAGGCATTTTCATCTGCCGAACTGCCACTCACTGGATGTTTTTGTTTTTGGCACAATTATGAGTCAATTCTAGAGACTGTTGTATGTGAAAATCCCAGGAGATCAGCAGTTACAGAAATACTCAATCCAGCACGTCAAGTACCAAAAATCATTCATGCAATTATATAGTCAGCTAATCATATGGCAGCAGTGCAGTACATAAAATCATGCAGATACAGGTCAGAAGCTTCAGTTAATGTTCACATCAACCATCAGAATGGGGGAAAAATTTATCTCAGTGATTTGGACCATGGCATGATTGTTGGTGCCAGCTCTTCAAAAAAATGAAGAGACTTAATTTTTCTTAAATCAACATGTACGGCAGCCATTCCATTCCAGTGTCAGTTGAATTCTAACACTAGCACACCTCATTTTACTTAGTGAGGTATTGATTAGGTGATCGCCTGAACCAAATCTTATTTAATGAGGAAAAGTATAAAAAACACTGTGGTCATCACTATCCTCTTGCAATAGAACTGGCTGGATGGCAAAAACAGTGCTAGTAGTATCTCAAAAGTAATTGGAAATAAAAAAAAATAACTACTGACCATGCCAAAAGAGTTGAAAAGAAAAGTTTTCAGTGAGGAAAAGAAGGGTTCAATTATGGCTGTACTGGCAGAGGGATACAGTGATTGTCAGGTTGCTTCCATCTTTAATATTACAAAGACAGCAGTTCATAAGAACAAGGTCAAGCAGCAGACATTGTGGACAACAAATCTACAGACCGGCAGAGGGCGAAAACAATTCTCCCCCAGATGACCGTCAACTCATTCGAATGTCACTCAAGGACTGTAGGATGACATCAAGTGACCTACAAAAAGAATGGCAAACGGCAGCTGGGGTGAAGTTCATGGTGAGGACAGTTCGAAACAGGCTCCTAGAGGTAGGGCTGAAGTCGTGCAAAGCTAGAAAAAAGCCCTTCATCAATGAGAAGCAAAGAAGAGCCAGGCTGAGGTTTGCGAAAGACCATAAGGATTGGACCATAGAGGACTGGAATAAGGTAATCTTCTCTGATGAGTCCAATTTTCAGAATGCCAAACACCTGGTCATCTAATTTTTAGACGGAGACCTGGAGAGGCCTACAAGCCACAGTGTCTTGCACCCACTGTGAAGTTTGGTGGAGAATCTGTGATGATCTGAGGGTGCTTCAGAATCGGGCAGATTCGTCTTTGTGAAGGATGCATGAATCAAGCCATGAACAAGATTATCCTGGAAGAAAACTTGCTTCCTTCTGCTCTGACAATGTTCTCGAACTCTGAGGATTGGTTTTTCCAGCAGGGCAATGCTCCATGACACACAGCCAGGTCAATCAAGGTGTGGATGGAGGACCCTGTCAAGGATCAAGACCCTGTCATGGCCAGCCCAATCTCCAGACCTGAACCCCATTGAAAACCTTTGGAATGTGATCAAGAGGAAGATGGATGGCCACAAGCCATCAAACAAAGTCACGCTTCTTGAAGTTTTGTGCCAGGAGTGGCATAAAGTCACCCAACAGCAATGTGAAAGACTGGTAGAGAGCATGCCAAGATGCATGAAAGGTGTGATTGGAAATCAGGGTTATTCCACCAAATACTGATTTCTGAACTCATCCTAAATTAAACATTAGTATTGTGTAGTTTAAAAATGAATATAAGCTTGTTTTCTTTGAATTATTCGAGGTCTGTAAACATGGTGTCTTTATTTTTATTTTGATCAGTTATAAATTTCTGCAAATAAATGCTCTAAATGACAATATTTTTATTTGGAATTTGGGAAAAATGTTGTCAGTACTTTATAGAATAAAACAAAACGATTCATTTTACACAAACACATACCTATAAATAGTAAATCCAGAGAAACTGATAATTTTGCAGTGGTCAATTGCCAGACAATTTGCATTTTGCATTTGTTTCCAGAGCTATATATATATATATATATATATATATATATATATATATATATATACATATATATATACTGATCAGCCACAACATTAAATACACTAACAGGTGAAGTGAATAACACTATATACGTATATACTGCATAAGTGAATATAACTATATATATATATATATATATATATATATATATATATATATATATATATATATATATATATAAAATTCAAGATACTACAATGAGTTTAACAAGTTGATTCTCAGGACAATCAAGTTTTGAATATAGCTTTTCTGTAATGTGTATGTGCTAAATGACAACAATGTCTATCGGTACATTACTGCTGAGCATTAACCTAAACCTATTGTTTTGGTTACAGTTAGGGTTTGAAGTCATATAGTGTATAATGTGATGATAACTCTCTCACAGGGACGCCATGCTACTCAGGATGAAGTGACGGCGTGTGCATATCAGGCTGTGACTCTGGACCAGCAGTATGGTGGCCAACCTGTTCAAGTCAGTGTATCTATGGGGAAAGAACCACGCCACTTCATGGCCATTTTCAAGGGCAATATGGTTATCTTTGAGGTAGCAAATTATTATTTATTGCTTTTGCTGACAATCACACATTTAGTTCCAAGAAAACTTAAAAATAGGCCTCTTTGTAATTATAAGATTCTGTAATTTTCATAAATGATGCTGTAATGTAGATTTACATTTCAGTACTACAACAGTTTCTATTGTTCTTAAACTGGATTTACACACAGGGGAAATACAAACACAGAACTCAAACCTACAATACAGTGATGCAATAATAAAACAACTTTTCCCAAAGTTTATGGATGTATATTGTACAGATGCCGCTAGTTTGTGCAAGTCAGTGGTGATGGTTTTAAAATACACTTCACTAATTTACTATTTGTTTGATGGCTCCTCCAACTAATAATATTATAATATCAAGGACCTAATCCCTTAGTTATTTGAAGTTCACAAAACCATGAATGCCCTTCATCAAGAGTTCTGGCAAGCCCCTGTGGCAAACATGCCACATTTGCCACTCATTATTTTCACATGCAAATGAGCTTTGCTCCAAACTCTTCAATGTTGCCACAGGTTTGCCATAGTGTTTGCCAATAGGGGCAAATTGTCCATTGTTGCCAAAGGTTTTATGCAGATTCACCACTACCGGTGCAGAGCTGCATACTTCTGACAATAATTAGTGAAAATATACCACTTTGTTGCAAATAAACAATTGTTGTGTGTGTTTAGCTGTATAGAGGCATTATTACCCTGGAACACAGAGGTCATGAAAGAATCTTCTTGTTGATTATACCACCTTGTACAGCAGGGGTGTTGAAACTATGGCCTATTGGTGGCTCGCTGCCCGCTCCGCTGAGAACCTCACACTCTACACACTTATTGTCAACATCACGTACAGCCAAAGCTCACAGCAAATAACTTACACCATCTCACCCAGTGCGTTCTCTTCACAGTCTGCCACAACTTCATCCACTGACTGCCCTAGTTCAAAAGTGGTTTGGAAAACTCCAGGGGCCTGATTTATAAATGTTTATTATGGACAAAATAGGCATTGAAATGTGTATACACAATTTCCCTCACACCCATCAGAATTTATAAAAATAAACTTATGCACTAAATGATTACGCACCATCCACACACTCTTGAATGTGTGTATGCACTCTTTTACTAGTGTGTGAATTGGTGACTCCAAATGGACAAGTAATGAACTAAGCAGACTCATTCCAAACTCTGTTTTTCAATTAATACACCACATTTAGAATAGAAATTAGTTTATTCTAGAGTTAAAGAGTTAAGCACTCAAATCAGAAGTAATCATCGTCCAGTCAAAGTATTATTATTTTGATTTTATGTAACTAATTGAAAAGACAATAAAATTTAAGCTGTAAAAAGAAAATACTGGTAATGATACTAGTGATGGATGCTGTTTTTGGAAGACTTTCTATATCATTATTATGGAGGGACTGAGGGACTGAGTTCTTGGCTGGTAGTATTTTAGAATCCCAAAGGACATGCACTAGGAATTTTGTTCTATTAGTCAACAGAAATCATGTTGTTCAATAAAGACAGCATTCTAATGAAGATCTGTAATGTGCACTTCCATTGGGAAAACAGAGGGTATAATGACAGACACTGTCTGACTCAGTTAGTTGAACAGACCATTGGTGGAAACAGTACTGTACAGCAGTACACAGGTGCAGTACATGTACAACACTGAAAATAAAGTGTGCAGCCTCACATTCCGACCCTAATTACAATGATAATCATGTTCTTGGCCTAAAATAAAACTGTTTGAAAAACACCATAGCCATTCAGCTGTGTTTTGGTTAAATAATTGCACATTTTATTTTTAAAAAGCTCTTTAAATGAGCCGATGCCAGACAAAAGTGCTGTTTGTTTGTGATCTTTTTGAAACATCAAAACATTTTCCTTTCTATATAACAATGTAGATTTGGGAGCCGTGAAATTGAGCAGGATACACCCAATATCAATCTCTCTAACCTGTCTCCATCGTTTGTGCTCACTTGGTGCTGGTTTGTGCCATATTTGGTATTGTTGCTGTTTTGTTTTTTTAAATATGAAGCATTGATTTTTAGTACAGACACGATCTTCCACACTAACTTGATCTTCCACCCCATCTTAAAATGCAACAACAACAATTGTCTGTTTGTGCTGCAAACTTTTGTTCCCTTTCTGTCACTCACTCGATGTTGTGTCGATGTAGTGACTCTAGGGGTTGCTCTTGAGAGCCCTGAACACCTCTATTCTTTTGAAAGAAGGCCAATGAGAATTGGCGAGTGGAATTTGCATGCCACTCCCCGGACATTGGGGTATAAAAGAAGGAATGCCCACTCTCATTCAGATTTTTTTTTCGGAACCGAGCGATTGTACTATCAGCGAGCTGAATACTAATAATTTCCAGTGGCTTTCTCTCCTTCTCCACGATGAGTGCAGATTTCGCCCCTGGGTGCTTCGACAGTGCTAAAAGAGTGTATATTCCTACTAAAGAGTATATTTTCTCTATTAGAGCACACACATTGATGTTGAACCCTCTATGAGGCAGCTTTATGCCCTGAAGTGGCACTTGTTCGTGAATTGGTGTTCTTCCCGAGCCAATGACCCCCAGTAATGCGCAGTCAGGTCAGTGCTTTCCTTCCTGAAGGAGATGCTGGAGGGGCGTCTTTCCCCTCCACCTGGAAGGTATATGTAGCTGCTATAGTGGCCCACCATGATGCAGTGGTCTTCCCCTCATGGGATCTCTCTGCAGTCCTCCTGGGCCTTCGGGGATCCCCCTTTGACCCTATGTTGAGCTTTAGACGCTCTGAGCAGCTCTTTGTCTGCTTCGGCGGACAGCGGAAAGGGAACGCTGTCTCAAAACAGAGGCTTATCCACTGGATCGTGGATGCTATCACTCTGGCATACCAGGCCCAGGCCGTGCCGCCCCTTTCAGAATATGGGCACACTCTACTAGGAGTGTTGTATCCTTGTGGGCACTGGACCATGGCACCTCTGTAGCAGACATCTGCAGAGCAGCGGGCTGGGCTACACCCAATACTCAATACCTTCGCAGCTAGACACACTACGGGTACTAATATGCCCTGTTCTGGGATGGGTTCTCCACAGGTGCTGATTTCTCAGGTAACTCCCTGTGATGTATTTTCCATGCTATGGTCTCCCTGTTGGCAGACCTGCATCTCCCTTGGGCAGAGCCCTCTCTGCCCCTGGCTGCCGTGTTTGTAGAGCTCCTCCCCTTCGAGACAGGACCGACCTACCATGGCGTATTGCCAAATGTTGACCTCCCCTTTGGGCAGGATGTGGTCTCCGTGGGGTCTTTTCCCCCTGAAAGAATAGGAATGGAAAAGAACACCTTCTCTGATGCATGTAATAGCGTTAGATGGCCCCAGCCGAATCTAATACTCTGTGGAGAGAAAACATAGAGAGAAAAGGCTGCGGTTGGCATGGCCTGCTCCCATGCTGGTTACGTTCAGACTGATGCACCTGCTATTACGCACGCAGCAGCTTTCTTGCAACTGCAGTTCACGTAACTGTTGTGGCGTTTCTCTATATGGACCCCAAGTGTCACTACATCAACACAACGTTGAGTGACTGACAGAAGGGGAATGTCTCGGATACTGTCATAACCTCCGTTCCCTGATGGAGGGAACGAGATTTTGTGTACCTCTTGCCACAAGGCTGTACTAGCCGCCGAAATGGCCGGACCTTGTCTCAGCTCCTAAGCACAAAACCTGAATCAAAGTGTGCATTATTGCTCCTTTTATACCCGTTTGTCTGGGGGAGTGGCATGCAAATTCCACTCACCAACTCTCATTGGCCTTTTCTCAAAAGAATAGAGGTGTTCGGGGCTCTCAAGAGCAAACACTTGTGTCACTACATCGACACAACTTCTGGGAACGGAGGTTACAACAGTAACCAAGACGTTTGTAGCCAATTGTGGATGGATGGGTTAAAATAACAGAATACTGAATATGAATTGAGATTCCCTCATTGAAGCACTGTAACTGCTCATGGTTGGGTACTATATGTAGTTGGCTGTGTGTCAAATATGCCCAAGTGCCATGGGGGTCATCTGAGGCTGAAATTTTTTTTTCCCAATAAAAAATTATAATAATACAATGTTTTCTGAAAGTTTTCTTTCAATGCAAAGGTGCACTAGAAGGACATCTTTGACGGCTTGTTCGCATTTTTAGACTAAAAAGAACATAAACTGGTAAAAGTGCTTCTCAAGGTACCTACGTTTTGCTCTTTTTGTGGCGCTGCATCTAATCTAACAATGCATTTTCGGATGTGAACAGCCCCTAACATGTTTGCAAACATTGTGCTGAATTTTCAAATGAATATTTTGAACATTAGGGCACAACGGAGCTAAAGGACCCCTGGGGGAAAAAAGGCACTTTTAATTGTATTTTCTACCAAAAACACTTACAGCAACAAAAACTACCACAGTACTTTCCTTAACACCTGTTTATCACTTTAGTCTGCAAAATTTTCCTGATCCATGACATCACTGTGTGCAATGTCTAAAGATTAATTTTGAGATAATTTGATCTAATATTCAATCTTTTTTAAATGGTTACATATTTATGTAGCTAATAAGAATCCCTTAAAATACTTATTTTTCATATTCAGTAATCTTCAAGTTGATTAAATCAAAAGTTTTTTAATGCATGTCCAATATGTGGAAGGATAGTATTTGGGGTAAAGGGCCCCATAAAACACATTGTTTTTCTTAAGTGGGGGAAATAGAACAATGTTCAAAGTAGGCTCAAGTTTGACTGACTGGCAAAAGTCAAGCACAAACAAACGGCACCTGTTTGGATCGATTTGGACCACATGTGATGTAAAGTGACATCACACAAACGTTTGTTTTGCAGCATAAATGCAGTACCTGGTAATTATTGAATTATATGGGTGCCAAATTCACAGAGGTTTGTTAATGGGGTGAGAATTATACACTTAGCCTATTCAATATATATTCTATGCAAACGCATCTTAAAATGATATAAAATATAACATTTTATACTAATGTTTCTCAGGTAAATTGATCTTGTTTAAAGGGTATTTATTTGGATATTTTACTCTATATTTTACTAATTCTCATCAGATTGCTACAATACAGTGCATTGTGCACCTGTGTAGAGCTGTCTTTGCAAACAGGGGGCACAATATCCGGATCGCTCAGAGGTAGAGCTGCACGAGTATACAGAAAACACTCTCTTAGAGTGTCCTCTTTCACGAGTAGTGTGTAGAAGTTGTGATAATTGATTCATGTTTTAATGAAAAGAAAAATCATTCATGAATTTCAAAATTATACTTGAGAGTATAAATAGGAGAGTTTGCTCAACTCTCATTGCTGCCTGTAATTGTACATGCTTAGATCGCATATGCTTGGGCAGAGGTATAAAATGTGCTGCCTATGAGAACCTGTCCATCACCGACGAGGATGCTATATGCCCCAATAGCCTCTGAAAGTGTTTCAGTGGAACTGCTGTTCTCTGCCAGAATGACTTCAGACAGTGTAGTACTGACTGCGCGTGCTTGCTAGTGAGACATGCTATCATCGAGACTGAGTCTAACTCCATGCAGAGAAAAGAGTGCTCTACACTTGGGGAGATCTTGCTCTTTTCCCAGTTGACCCGAAGCCCTAATCGGCTGAGGTGCCTGAGCATCAGGTCCCTGTGCGCACACAACAGTCTCGAGAATGAGCTAGAATCAGCTAGTCATCGAGGTAGTTGAGCATGCGAACAGCACTTCCCTTAACGGGGCAACGGCTGTCTCCGCAACGTTCGTGAAGATGCCTGGCCCTCGAAAGCAAACCATAGGAAGGGTCTGTGTCGAGGTACAACCGAGACGTGGAAGTGCGCGTCCTTCAGGTCTAGCCCTGCAAACCAATCTTGATGCCGGATGCATGCTAAAAATGCATTCTGCGTCAGCATCTTGAACGGGAATCTGTACTGGGGCCAATGACTGGGCTCGGGCTTTGACGGAGCCTGCCCAGCGGCACTGTAGGCTTTGGTCACCACAGAAGATGTAGTCCTACAGGCCCTGGAAGGGAGTCCATAGAAGGCCCGGCGCCCAAACAATCTGGTACAGCGCTGAGCACAGGAGGAGGTATTTATAGGCAGAGGAGTAATTAAGGAAATAAGGAACGAAAACCTATAAAAAACTTTGGTTCGCGCCCAGCATATGACAGCAGAACAGACACGAGAAGAAACATCCAGCACACAAACAGACAAAACCAGAGACCAAAACTTGTTCTGACACTGGCCCCCAATAAAAATTTTTTTTTTTTTTAAATCTTGCTATTTAGCAAATGTCTACTCATAAGATGGATTCCTCACAATTTTTAACAGCAGGTAAAAGAAATTGGAGTGAATTTACTATACAGTTGAAAAAAAGGGGCTTTACTGCAAAAACATGTTCAACACTATTTGCTTGACAAATTTGTGCTATTACTTCCAATGTAAAGTTGATAGTAAACAGAATTTTATTTAAGTGATGTTTGTGTATATTTTCTGTTGATCATGGCAGCAGAAATTCATCAAATAATGATCAGATGATGGAGAAGATTGTTATAACCAGGCATTTATCCAGATGCGCTGTGTAGTCGACCAAACTTTCAGCATTTTAAATAGATCATTCAGATTTCTGAATCAAATTGATGGTGTGATTCCTTGCAAAAATTGTTTATTTGTGAAAAAGTGGAAGTTATTATGTGGTAAATGTGCAGCTATTACCTGATGCTTGCACCTCTGCACCGGTAGTGGTGAACCTGTAGCATATATTTGGCAGTGGACAATTTGCCAGTTCTGGCAAAAAATTTACCGGTATATGGCAAACCTCTTTTAACAATGAAAAAGTACTAAGCTCATCCTCCACATCCTAGCACTCAGAACGACCTGGAGGATCTGGAATTGTGCCATACAAATTGTGTTCATCACATATTTTTGGCCACATTTTCATCGTTACCTGATTTGCATAATTTATTTAGTGATTCTGATGCTAAAACAATGCAAATAGCACGCAATTAATTCTTAGTGAATTCATCACATCTGTCAGTCAAAGATACTTGGGCAAAAAGGGGTATGAAGCAAACGTTAAGGGGCGCCAACTTTAGGGAGGGTGCCAAAGTTGCTTTTGCATACACCCCTGTAAATGGCTAGCTGCGCTCCTGATTAAAGGCATCCTTTGGTTTTTTCAATTGTAAAACTTCATCTATGTAATAAATTCCAGCTTTGTGAAACTTGTTTCTATTTTAGGGGGGCACCTCCAGAAAGAGTGTTTCAGAACCAGAGCCTCCTGTCCGTCTATTCCAGATCTGTGGCTCTCACCCAACCAATTCAAAAGCTATAGAAGTACCAGCACTAACGGCCTCTCTCAACTCTAATGATGTCTTCCTTTTGAAAAGTCAGTCTGGTGTTTACCTGTGGTATGGCAAAGTAAGCAGTCCTTCTTCACCATCTGAATAAATAATGACATTATTATTGTTTTATCGTAAAGTCCCCCAGCAGTTGTCAAGAACAATATAAAAAGTCCACTACTCCACTTCTCACTGGAGAGTGACAGTATTAAACTTTATATACAGTGTCCCAAAAAACATTAAGACACTTAAAGACCCCATGACATCAAATTATTTTGTGGCCTTTAGCCCATGGCTATTCACTTTGAGGACTTCTGTATGCTAGTGTACTGCTAATTGTTGACAAAATTGTCTTTCAGCAGATAAACACATTTAAAATGTACAGTTATTCTCTTCTGAGAAAATGGACCAAAAATATTGATTCATCTTGCACTACAAATGTTTTGTCCTGTCAAATGTTCTCTAGAATCTCAAAATGGTGTAAACTTAACAAAACATGTTAATTCATTGCTCAAAAATGTATTTGTATATAAATGTGTATATACTGTATTTATATATACAAATGTATAGATGAATATACTGTATATATATATATATATATATATATATATATATATATATACAGTGCATTCAGAAATTATTCAGACCCCTTCATTCATGTTGCAGCCTTACGCTAAAATGCTAAATAAAAATAAAAAAAGTATCATATCATTCTGAGATGCTATTCTTCTCACCCAAATTGTATAGAGCGGTTATCTGAGTTACTGTAGACTTTGCAGTTACAGAAATACTTAAACCAGCTCATATGGCACCAACAATCATGCCACGGTCCAAATCATTGAGATAATTTTTTCCCCATTCTGATGGTTGATGTGAACATTATCTGAAGCTCCTGACCCTTATCTGCATGATTTTATGCATTTCACTGCTCCCACACAATTGGCTGATTAGATTACATTGATAATTGTTGGTGCCAGACGGGCTGGTTTGAGTATTTTTGTAACTGCTGATGTCCTGGAATTTTCACGCACAACAGTCTCTAGACTTTACTCAGAATGGTGCCAAAAACAAAACAAATCTATGAGGGGCAGTTCTGCAGATGGAAATGCCTTGTTGATGAGAGCAGTCAACAGAGAATGGCCAGACTGGTTCAAACTGACAATGTCTTTGGTAACTCAGACAACCACTTTGTACAATTGTGGTGAGAAAATAGAATGCTATTCTGAGATGCGAGTTGGCTCTGTTTTGGCAGCTCGACGGGGACCTACACAATATTAGGCAGGTGATTTTAATGTTGTAGCTGATCAGTGTATATATGAACTTACCTTTCACAATCTCACAGGGGTCCAGTGGGGATGAAAGGGCCATGGCAAAAGTGGTGAGTTCCTTTATTGGTCGAGGTTTATCTGAGGAAGTCATGGCTGAGGGGCAGGAGCCAAATGAATTCTGGGAACTCTTAGGTGGAAAGGGACCTTATGCAAGTGACAGAAGGTACAGTATACTGATCGAAGAACACCTGTTGTTTGTTTTGCTATTTGTAGACATAAACATTTATTTTTTTTTTTTTTTTGCATTCTAAGCTGTTGATTTATTCTCTTCAAGATTACAACAAGTGACTCTAGATCATCAGCCACGTCTTTTTGAATGCTCCAATAAGACGGGTCAGTTTATAGCCACTGAGGTGACCCAGTTCACACAGGATGATCTGAGAGAAGATGATGTCATGCTATTAGACACATGGGATCAGGTACACTAACTGTACATTTTATCAGACGTCACAATTTGAACTAAAACTTTACTCTGTTTCTCTGAATTTACCTAACTAATAGCTTGATCAAATAAAATATAGCCACAAGCTGCAATTATCAGGGTCCAAGCAGTTTGAAAAAGTTTGCATGTATCATCTAGAGACACACATGTCAAAAAGTTATCAAAAGTTTTTTGATTTGTCAAATTGTTTAGAAGATATGAGCCAATATTTGTTTTTGTTTTGTTTGTTTTTTGGCTGTAGCCCAATTAACTTATCAACCTATATCTTCTGAACGATTTGATGAATAAAAATAATTTTGATATTTTTTTTGTCTTAAAGTCTCTAGATCAGGGGTAGCCAACCCTGCTCCTGGAGAGCTACCTTACAGCAGAGTTTAAATCTGACCCTAATAAAAGACACCCAGACCAGCTAATTAAGGTCTTCTGGATTACTTGAAAATTACAGGCAGGTGTGCTTGAGCAGGGTTCTCTTGACTCAGGGAATCAGAGGAAAAAATAATTTTGAATCTAACCCAGGAAGTTGTGAAAAGAGTTGCGTAAATGTTAAATAGATTGTTATAGCACCATCTAGGGTCAGATGAGGGTGTGTGCACCTGAGAAGTGGAGGAGTAGTGGGACCATCATGCCAAATTGGGTTTCGTAGGACCAATCCCTTTTAGGTCAGAAGAAGAAGATGAAAATCAGTGTAATTACAATAGGGTTCCAGCACCTTCAGTGCTAGGACTCCTAATTAAGTGTGCAGGGTAATGGGAAGCTGGTTTGCTGCTAGTCCAAGATGGCCAACCAGCTAATAACAACCTTTAACCAGCAAAAAAAAAACAGCTATTATGTTCCAAAACATCGCTACCAGCTTAAGAAAAGATTACTATCCATATCCTAACAAAATAGCTGCTTTTGAGGAAGAATAGAAAGTCATGACAAGCTTGTAGAAGCTTGAAAATACAAGTCTTTTGGCCTTGTCTCTCCCAGGTATTCCTTTGGATTGGAAATGATGCAAATGAAGTGGAACGTAGTGAATCTGTTATGACCTGCCAGGAATACCTGCGGACACATCCTGGATCTCGAGACCCTGACACCCCTATAATGCTGGTGCGGCAGGGCTTTGAACCCCCCACCTTTTCTGGCTGGTTCACTGCCTGGGACTCTACAAAATGGAGTGTAAGTTTGATTACACCTTCGTTTAAAATCTAATAATTAAAGGACTTGTTATGCCTTACTTGGAAATCAAAAGAAAAACTCTGAATCATAAGAACCATTTGTTCATGAATGTGCAAAGAGGAACTATGGCGGATGTCAAGATGTTTCGTGAATTTGGTATACATCCATATATACACCGACCAGCCACAACATTAAAACCATCAGCCTATTATTGTGTAGGACCCCCTCATACCGCCAACAGCACTGACCTGCATCTCAAAATAGCATTGTGTGATGCTATACTTCTCACCACAATTGTACAGAGTGGTTATCTGAGTTACCGTAGACCTTGTCAGTTCAAACCAGTCTGGCCATTTTCTGTTGACCTCTCTCATCAACAAGGCTTGCATGAACTGCCGCTCATTGGATGTGTTTTTGGCACCATTCTGAGTAAATTCTAGAGACTGTTGTGTGTGAAAATCCCAGGAGATCAGCAGTTACAGAAATATTAATTCCAGGCCATCTGGCACCAATAATCATGCCATGGTCCAAATCACTGAGATCACATTTTTTCCCCATTCTGATGGTTGATGTGAACATTAAATGAAGCTACTGACCCGTATCTGCATGATTTTATGCGTGGCACTGCTGCCACACGATTGGCTGATTAGATAATCGCATGGATTTCTGTAACTGCTGATCTCCTGGGATTTTCACGCACAACAGTCTCTAGAGTTTACTCAGAATGGTGCCAAAACAAATAAAACATCTAATGAGGGGCAGTTCTGCAGATGGAAATGCCATGTTGATGAGTGTGGTCAACAGAGAATGGCCAAACTGGTTCGATCTGACAAAGTCTATGGTAACTCAGATAACCGCTCTGTAAAATTGTGGCGAGAAGAATAGCATCTCAGAATGCTATCCGGAGATGCGGGTTGGTACTGTTTTTGTGGCACGAGGGGGACCTACACAATATTAGGCAGTTGGTTTTAATGTTGTGGCTGATCGTGTATTTATGATACTTTTATGGTGCTTTTGCATCCTTTTTAATGCTTGAATGCTCCTGTCTATACATTGTAATTGCATGTAAAAGAGTAAATAGTGAGTAAATTAGTACATTTTTGGGTGAACTATCCCTTAAGGATCTTTCTCCTCATATTAACAAGCTCATTGACTCACTCTAACACTACTTTTATTTTTGTCCCAGGGAGGCAAAACCTACGAGCAGTTGAAGGAAGAATTAGGAGAGGTTACATTGCCAACTAAAGTTGAATCGGTATGATGTACTGCTTGCATACAACATAAACTTTTCCATCAACATTTTCCTGATTATTTCTTGATTTGCATTCAAATATAATTTCAGGGATCTGGTGGCATAGAGAGTCAGACTGTCTCAGAATATCCACCAGAAATGCTGCTTTACAAACAGACTGGAGAACTACCTGAGAAAGTGGACCCAGCTAACAGAGAGGTTAGTAAAGCTTTTGGGCCCTTTATTTTGGCAATTTCTTCTTTTTTTAGGGGCCTGAGCAGACAGTCAAGCAACACTAGGTGGATTAGGGGCCCGAGCTGACATTCAAGCAACATTAGGTGGTGCTAAAATAAACAAATTTGCACTTTTATTAAAAAACTCAGGAACCTTATGCACTGCAATTAAGATTATGTGTTTGCTCGCTCTGAATCCTACTGCTGAATCTTGAGGTTAAATAATTTTTAATTTCCACCATGGAAAACTGACATATCTAATTATCCAATTCCCACAAAATTTGCCATGTACAATTGCCAAAACTTACGATTCGTTTATTCATTTCAAGGATATGAGCCAGTCAAATTTTCAAGCCTGCCCATATTGACTATGTGAGCTATATCCTGAATTCAGTGTTAAATGTAATTGCAACTTGGTGCACATAGAAACTAGGACATTCTGAGGACAGATGCTAAATTTATCAACTTTCAGTCCTAGGGGCCACAACAACAAATAAAAAATACTCTTTGATCAAAGAGGTTGAAACTTGGTACACTTTTTCCTTTTCTAACAAAATTTTTATCAGCCTACTATTTAAATTACTATTCAAACACTATTATACTGTATAATGTACTACCACAACAAAAAAACAAAAAACATTCCCACCATTATTGTCCAGAAAGGAATGAGACAGTTTATTGAACACACGTTGACCTTTTGTGACAACATGCCCCAATTAACTTTGTACTCCAATTAATATTTCTCACTGTATGTTTATTTTTGAAAGTCAATTTTTTTATAGCCACATAACATAAAATACTCTAAATTAGGGCTGTCAATCAATTAAACTTTTTAATCGAATTAATTACACGGTGTCCCGATTAATTAATCGTGATTAATCGCATATACAAATATTTGCTGAGAAAGCCCCTCATATAACAATAACTCAATATATAATGACTATACATATTTATATCAATATATAATTATACATAGTTATCTTTAAATATTTAAAAATTATATATATATACATATATGTCCGTCAATTTACAACTACGTTAGACGTCTCGGGTGTGTTGCGTCATAAACATAAAATGTTTAGGTCACTGTATCAAGTTAAATATAGTTTAATACTCAATCTTTAAACACATCTTGAGATTCCTCAGAGCGCATTTGCGCTCCTTCGAGACGCAAGAACGCAACGCATGTTTCTGTTGTTCTGCCTACTGAAGTGTTTTCTTTACTGTATAAATTGCGCATTGTTCATACATCTGAAAGTTTACTTACTGCCCTCTGGAGTAAACAGGTGGTACTGCAAGCTTGCATTTCTCAGGAATCTTCCTTATTATGGTCCGTGGGCATGCGATTAATCATGTTAATTCTTTTAACGCGTTATTTTTTGTCAAATTAATCGCACTGAATTAACGCATTCAATCGACAGCCCTACTCTAAATACAAAATATCTACTGTACATTTGCACCATTATTGCTCAGGAAAAAAAAAGATACAGTTCATTGAACGTACACTGACCCTTTGGCCACATTATGTGATAAGTTGTCACAAAAGAACCTGTAATTCCCCTTTTGTCGCTCACTCGACATTGTGTCAATGAAGTGACTCTAGGGGTCGATCTTCAGATCTTTAAGAAAAGGCCGATGAGAATTGGAGAGTTGAATTTGCATGCCCCCATACGGGTATAAAAGGGAGGCCAACAGGCAAGTTCATTCAGATTTTTTCATCGGAGTAGAGCGGTCGCACTACAGCAAGCTGAAGTCGTCTGCTCACTCACCGTCTCTCTCAAGAGCGTTGCTGTTGGATCTATGCAGACTACACCCCTGGGCGCTTCGACAGAGCTAATTTTCCTCTAAAAGATTTGTGCACAGTGACGTTGAACGTTTTTTTAAAGACATGTCTTTTTAAAAATGCTGTTCCGTCTCTGTGCAGTTCCTGGATGTGGTCATTACCTCTCTGTCTCTGACGTCACGAACACTGCCTCACATGCCTGGGCCAATGTCACGCTGAGGAAGCTTTCATGGATGGTTCATGTTCTCACTTCGAGAACATGACCATGGCCACTTTAAGAGCGTGGCTCTCCTTCTTCTGAGGGTGCGCCTCTTCAGCCGTCCCCCTTCCCGGCCCTCCTACAAACAGGTACAACGACGATGTGGTTGACACTGGAGACGTTTTGCGGGCTTCACTGGGTCCCGCTGGTTAATCCCCTGCAGGCCGCCTACCCCGCAGCACACTCGCTGGCAACCCAAACACAACCGGCTCTGCCCCAGCTCGAGCCTACTACTCGCCTGCGGCGTAGAGCCCCCCGCTTCTCAGACAGCCACCCAAACCCCTTAGAGGTCTCACAAGCATCGCTGAGACAGGCCACCTGAGGAAGGAGATGACTGCAGGGACCCAGGAGCATGGGTTGTGGTACCCACATTGTCAAGAAAAGAGCAGTTTCGAGCAATTACAGCCTCGGCATCACGAAAGCGCCCCCCACACACACACACACCTTCTCATACCCTGCTACACCACACAAACAACATTCGAGTTTCACCAGAGGCCCTCCTCCTCAATCGCCGACCAGCCTTGTGCCGGATGCACAAAGCAAGGTAAGTGCTTGGAGGGTCTCCTCAGTGCTCCCGCCTCCACCACGCGGCTCTCCCTGCTTCACCCCGCTATGAGGCCCCACCCCCATCGGATGCGATCCTTCCCTTAGAGCCCCTTGCCCGGAGTTTGGGGGCATGGTAATCGCTTCCCAAACTGTTGCGCTGGCTGGCCAGAACCGTCCGACTTGACTATATGATTCAATTCGCCAGGCGCCCGCCCCAGTTCCACAGCATTCTCTTCATGTCAGTGAAGAATGAGAGTGCCGCCGTTCTACATGCGGAGATCGCTGTCCTTCTACAGAAGGATGCAATAAAGTCTGTCCCTCCAGCCGAGATGAAGAGCGTCTTTTACAGCCTTTACTTCATTGTTCCGACAGCACAGTCTGATGCCCATGCTCCTTTGGCACGCAACAGCTTGCTTACACCGGCATCAGCAGATCACGTAACATGTATATGAGCCAGTGTAAGTGCCGTTATTTAACGGGACCCCTAGTGTCACTACAATCGACACAATGTTGAGTTAGTGACAGACGGGGAACATCTAGGTTACTATTGTAACCCCTGTTCCCTGATGGAGGGAACGAGACCTTGTGTCCCCCTTTCCACAACACTGTACCAAGCCACTGTAATGGCTGAAACGTATTCTCGGCTCCTCAGTGCAGGACCTGACTGAACAGATGCACTATTCTCTGCCTTTACACACATATGTCGGGGGGAGTAGCATGCAAATTCAACTAGCCATTTCTCATTGGACTTTTCTCAAGGATCTGAAGGGGTTTTGGGCTCTCAAAATCAACCCCTTGTGTCAATTCATCAGCACAAAGTCTCGTTCCCTCCATCAGGGAAAGGAGGTTGCGAAAGTAACCGAGACGTTAATGGTGTAGGTTTCATGTGCACTGCAACTACCATCAAATCAAAACAAATTCTAGTTCCTCTCTTTAAATCTACGTCTGTATTCAACAGAATATTACAGGCTTTTCATCTCAATTTTAAAATAAAAGAATTATGAAGCAAAAAAAAAGATTCACAAAACCAACAAAAATGTGTTATGATGATTTATTACATTTTTGACATTTTAAAACACGTGACAACGTATCCAAATTAAAAAGTAACAACTCTGCCCTAACATGATATTTATGAAAGTACTATTCAAAGATTCTTTAAAACTATTCCTACTTTATTATTCTGTTATATAGTTTACCCTTGCCTGAATGTATGCAAGTGTGATTTTAATGTGTTCACCAACAGCTATTACAAAAATATGATGATATTATAATTTAAGTTTGCAGGACAGAATTCACAAAAAATATTATAATTTAAGAATTTTTTTATCTAGATATTTGAAACCAACATAGATAATCACTACTAGAGAAAACAAATTTGTGTGATTAGACGTTTGACACAAAACCTTAGTTACTGAGTTATAACTTATATGTTGAAAAATATGTTTGGTGTTTGTGAGTTGCTTATTGGTGTTACATTTTCTGTCTCCCTTTTCTGGTATTCTAGAAATATCTCTCTGATGAAGCTTTCGAGGCAATACTTGGAATGTCCAAAGAAGAGTTTAACAGTTTACCTCCATGGAAAAAGACAAACATTAAGAAGGCAACAGGATTGTTTTGAAACTGATGTATATTTATTTGTTTCTGGTAGTATGGAGAAGGGGATTTCTCATTAAGATTTTGAACTTCGGATTTCAAGATACTGTGTTTCGGGAGCAGCAAATTATAAATGTAGTAAACCAGAACGTTTACTTAGACATAATAATGCTTATTATACTTCAAAATATGAGGATCACCTTGAGAGGGATCCGATTCTTAAAATAAAAAGACAGCTTTATATATTTCAGATAAAAATACCCATTATACTGTAAGAGAAAAATAATAAGCTTGATATTTTAAAGACAACACACTGTTTGCAAAATAATAATACATTTTTATATTGTCATTTTACTACAGCCAAAAGAAATAATCTATATATTTACTTATTTAATTATACATTTACTTGTATTAAATTGACAGCATATATTTTTTCTAACCACTATTAAAGTTATATTAGTTGTACTGCATAAAAAAAAAAAAAAAAAAAAAGTTTCAGTTAAATCAAAATATATTTGTGAACTTTAGAAAGCCAAACTGGACAATATAATTTTTTTCTTCAGTTGTGTGTAATTATATGTATTCTTTGCTTTAACACCAGCTATATTTTGGGTAGAATAATGGCATTGTTACTTTAACAATTTATCTTATAAAGGAAACTTTATTCAACACATAATCATCTCAGTTTTTCCAATGTTTTATTTGTCACTTGCTATTTAAGTCAAATAACAAACAAAAGATGAATGGCACTGTGTATGATGGCAGAAAGAAATTTGAACCGAAATTTTAATTAATTTGAATAGATTGACTCATGCTCTCTAAAAAAATTCTTACATTTAGTCCTCATGTAATTTAAAAATATATATTCATAATGATTATTTCTTCTTTTTAAACCTCAAATGTGGACAGTGACCATTGTATTCCAGAAAGCAGGAGTTAGCAACTAAACTGAATGAGCTGTTAACCCTCTGGGGTCTGAGGGTGTTTTGGGCCCTGGTGAAGTTTTGGCATGCCTTGACATTTGTGCTTTTTTCAGTTGCTTAAAAACATCTTAAAATTTAAGTCATTGAAATAAGGCCATATAACACACAATTAATAATTTGCCTCAACTTTTGGTTTTTATCTTTCAGAGAATGTAAGTAACCATAATAATTTACTCTATGAACCTAATCTGCTCCCAAGTAAAATGTTATTAAGTTTCAGAGGTTTACAGTACATACATACCCTTTTGATAATGACACAGTGGGCGTGGAAGCTTAGATTACTCATATTATAATTATTTTATAATATTATAATTTTTAAGCAATATTATGATATGCAGCAATCTTTACCTCACAAAACATTTGCCCAGCATTTCCAGTCTCACTGCAGATTTGCATTAAAAAATAAACAAATTGTTTGCAATGTACTGCGTATTTTTAATGGTATGTTTTTTCTAACATAATATTGTTAACGTAGTACACATTGGAAAGGCCTCCACACTCATCACTGTAAAGAGAGGGCTTTATGCATTTATATTTAACACTACTTATAAATTATTTTATTTATATAGCCAATTGCTAAAAGTCAAATTTGTGCGTACAGTTATGATACAGTGCATAATTTTCGGTAAGGCTCAGCAAGTCTATTCTGCTCTCAATATAGCTGAAAGACAGGATTATGAAATGGTGAAAGAGGCCATTCTTAAATCCTATTAATTGGTGCCGAAACATTCTGGGCAGACTCCTGTAGACTGGCAACGTGAATTAACTCTACATTGTACACGTTGGTGTGAAGCATACAACATTACCACCTTTGACGAGCTATTTAAAAACATAGTCCCTCCCATTACGAAACAAAATATACATACAATGAACAAGGCCATTATGGCTGACGAATATGAATCAGTCCATCACACTCCAACAAGTCAATCGAGAGCAGAAGAGTGCTGCCACCCAGGTTATTTCTCCGGGTGTGCTGCCCTCTTCTCCTCCCTCATTTAAAGTAAACATCCGTGATCAAGGTAAGCCTGACCTCACTTTGGTCTGTCACTAGGCACTGGAAAGTAGACTTCTCATTGTTAAAGGGGAAAGAAAAAACACCAAGAACGAATACGAAGCCCATATCTTTGGCTGCTCCGGTTCAAACTTGCGTGTTGGTGGTACATGATCAGACTCCAATAAACCAGCAGCAAGAGAAGGAAAATCCATTGTCTGATAAAGTTTCAGATTTTTCACCTTTTATTTCCAAGGTATTAGTATCTCTCATAGACAGTAGCCAAAAGAGACTGGTAAAAATTCTACATGATACAGGCACAGCTGAATCTTTCTCGCAAGACTACATAGAAGGGCAGGACAATAAATACACAGAACAGAACAGATCAATAGATACATAGGACACTTAATACACAGGGCAATAAATACAAAGAAAATGAGCTGTAGAATGTAAACTATTTTGTAGAGTAGCAGCAATATGTATAGCATAATCATATGTATAACTTCTAGGTTACGTTTGTAACCTCCATTCCCCGATGGAGGGAACGAGACGTTGTGTCGGAGAAGCAACACTAGGGGTCTCTCTTGAGCACTGAAATATGCCTCTGACTTATGAAAAAAGGCCAATGTGAAGTTGGCAGACAGTATTTGCATACATAAATACGGTGAGTTCATTCAGGATTTTTCTGAGGAGCCGGAAATGATCCGGCCACAACAGTGGCTTGGCTCAGCGACGTGGCGGGGAGGATACAACGTCTCGTTCCCTCCATCGGGGAACGGAGGTTACATACGTAACCTAGACGTTCCCCTTCTGTCGCTCTCTTGACGTTGTGTCGGAGAAGCGACACTAGGGGTCCCACTTAAATCATGCCATGCGCTGAGCCGTGTACGTGAACTGCTGATACAGAAGCGATCAGGTATTCTCACATGCAAACGCGACCAGCTGCACGTACCCTTCCCCAATGCCCCCATAAAGTCATCAGAATCCTTCTGTTTAGCCTGATGAGGGGAACACGGTGATGCTTGCCAACCTGGGAACGGGCCAAGCCTGGCTGGGCCTCTTTTCTCTCTATGTTTCTCGCATAGAGTAATCACGGCCGGGGCCCTTACATGCATCAAGGGAATATTCTTTCATGGGGAAAATACCCTGCGGAGACCACACCTACCGTGCAGGGGAGGTAAAGGTGGCGAATACATCACATGGCCGCTTAGGTCCTATGTGGAAAAAATTACGCAGTGGTACATCCAGCCTCAAAGAGGGGGGAGTTGCTACAGCATGGCGACTGAGGCAGCTGGGACTGCCTACGGGAGACACGGGAGTCCACTCGCAAGGGGACAGTACCGCAGAAAATACACACAGGGGGAGTCCGCGTAGGAGTACTTGACCTGTGGAGCACCTATTCCAGTACAGGGTAGATTAAGTACCCATAGTGGATTGGGTCGGCGAGTTCCTCCGCTGAACTGCGGACCCATGAGGGCTAGGGAGGAATCATCCAGGGATTCGAGAGATGGGATCTCCTGGGAGAAACAGGCGAACGGTTTTACCTCGGCTGAGGGAAAGGGCACTAGGCGCAAGCGATTCACCCGGCCAGTTCGTCAGCTTGTTACCGAGTTACTCGGATCTGAGAGAACACGGGACGATACCGACTCAACCCGGAGATTGTAAAATCTCGTGTAGGTATTAGGTGTTGCCCACCCTGCTGCTCTACAAATATCTGCCAGGGAGGTGCCCCTGGCCAGTGCCCATGAGGACGCAACACTTCTGGTTGAGTGTGCTCGAACCTGCAAGGGGGGGGGCACGGCCTGGGTGTGATAAGCCAATGAAATGGCATCGACAACCCAGTGGGCGAGCCTCTGTTTGGAGACAGCGTTCCCTTTCTGCTGTCCCTCGAAGCAGACAAAGAGCTGCTCAGAACATCTAGAGCTCTGTGTATGGTCCAAATAGGTACACAAAGCACATACCGGACACAGCAAACGAAAGGGCTGGGTCTGCCTCCTCCCGGGGCAACACTTGCAGGCTCACTACCTGATCTCTGAAGGGCGTGGTAGGAACCTTGGGCACGTAGCCCGGTCGCGGTCTTAGGATAACATATGTGTCTGCCGGACCGAACTCCAGGCAACTATCGCTGACAGAGAACGCTTGAAGGTCCCCAACCCTCTTGATGGAGGCAAGCGCAATCAGCAGGGCTGTTTTGAGAGAGAGGGCCCTGAGTCCAGCTGAATCGAGTGGCTTGAAGGGGGGTCTCTGGAGGCTCTTGAGGACCACTGAGAGATCCCAGGAGGGCAACAGGCTTGGCCTGGAGGGATTTAACCTCCGGGCGCCTCTTAGGAACCTGATAAATAAGTCGTGCTTACCCAGAGACTTGCCGTCTACTGCATCGTAGTGAGCCACAATGGCGGCGACATACACCTTAAGGGTGGAAGGGGACAGCCTCCCCTCCAACCTCTCCTGGAGAAATAAAAGCACTGACCTAACTGCGTACATCTGTGGGTCTTCAGCCCGGGAAGAACACCAATTTGTGAACAGGCGCCACTTTAGGGCGTAAAGATGCCTGGTAGAAGGGGCTCTGGCTTGGTTGATCGTGTCTACGACAGTAGGTGGTAGACCAGCTAGATCTTCCACGTCTCTTCCAAAGGCCAGATGTGGAGGTCTGGGTGCGGATGCCAGAGCGTGCCCCGTCCCTGAGAAAGTAGGTCCTTCCTCAGGGGAATTCGCCAGGGAGGGGCTGTCGCGAGAAGCATAAGATCCGAGAACCAAGTCCGCCAGTATGGGGCCACTAAGGTGACTTGCTCCTTGTGCTCCCTGACCTTGCACAGCACCTGTGCAAGAAGGCTCACTGGGTGGAATGCGTACTTGTGCAGCCCCGTGGGCCAGCTGTGTGCCAGTGCATCTGCCCCGAGGGGAGCCTCTGTTCGGGCGTACCAGAGCGGGTAGTGGGAGGTTTCTCGGGAGGCAAACAGGTCTACCTGGGCCTTGCCGACCCGTTCCCAAATCAGCTGGACCGACTGGGGGTGAAGCCTCTACTCTCCACTGGGCAAGCGTTGTTGTGACAGCGCGATCGCTATCACATTGAGGTTGCCGGGGATGTGAGTGGCACGCAGTGACTTGAGTCGCTGCTGACTACAAAGGAGGAGATGGCGGGCGAGTCGTGACATGTGGTGGGAGCGCACTCTGCCGTGGCGATTTATGTATGCTATCACTGCGGTGCTGTCTGACCTGACTAGGACATGTTTGTCCCGAACTAAGGGGAGAAACTTCCTCATGGCAAAGAAAACAGTCAGCAACTCTAGGCAATTGATGTGCCAGTGCAGCGGAGCCCCTTTCCAATGGCCCGCAGCTGCGTGCCCATTGCACACGGCGCCCCAACCAGATCCGGTCGTGACCAGGACACGTCGGGACACCTGCTGCAAGGTTACTCCTGCCCGTAAAAAGCAGAGGTCTGTCCAGGGTTTGAATGTCTGGCCTCAGGAAGTGGTGAAGTTGTCTTATATGCATCAACCCCAGCAGCGCGACCGCAGCGGAGGATGCCATATACCCCAGGAGCCTTTGGAAAGGTTTTAAAGGGACCATTGCACCTGGCTTGAAGGAAGTGAGGCATATCTCACTGACTGAGCACGCTCGTTGGGGGCCAGCAGCGACCTCATCCACTTTGAGCTCTAGAGGATAGGCAGGCTGGCTGTAAGGCGAGCCGCTGTTGCCTCGAGCACGGACGGGAGTCAACGAGCGTACTGGGGGGCGGGTGGTCCGAGGGGGAGTACACGGCGGAGCTGCACCCGCTGACATCCCCAGATCGCCTCCAGCGTCAGCTGCATCGTCCTCAATCCCGTGGGAAGAAGGAGCTATGTGGGGGGTGGCTGGAGTGGCTTGCTTTCTGTTGAAGCAAGCCGCGACCGCAACGTTGCCATGGTACGTCACAGACATTGTAGATGGTAGATCTGTTCGCCTCCCAAGAAACCTCCCACTGCCTGCTCTGGTATGCCTGAATGGAGGCTCCCCTCGCTCCCCACAGGTGCTGTGCAAGGTCAGGGAGGACGGGGAACAAGTCATTCTAGTGGCTCCCTTTTGGCCCACTCGGACTGTTTTCTCGGATCTCGTACTCCTCGCGACTGCCCCTCCCTTGTAAATCCCCCTGAGGAAGGACCTTCTTTCTCAGGGACGGAGCATGCTCTGGCATCTCAACCTTTGGGTAAGCACAACTTAGTAATCAGGTTCCTAAGAGGAAAAAACCCTCCCGGCCGAGCCTATTCCCCTCCTGGGATCTCTCAGTGGTCGTCTTGGGCCTTCAGAAACCCCCTTCGAGCCGTTAGAATCAGTCGGACTCAGGGCTCTCTCCTTGAAGATGGCCCTCCTGATCGCGCTCGCTTCCATCAAAAGGGTCGGGGCATTCTCTGTCAGCAACACCTGCCTGGAGTTCGGTCCGGCAGACACTCATGTGATCCTAATACCGTGACTGGGCTACATGCCCAAGGTTCCCACCACTCCCTTCAGGGACCAGATAGTGAACCTGCAAGCGCTGCCCCGGGAGGAGGCAGACCCAGCCCCTTCGTTGCTGTGTCCGGTACGTGCTTTGCATATCTACTTGGAGCTTTAGATATTCTGAGCAGCTCTTTGTCTGCTTTGGTGGACAGCAGAAAGGGAACGCTGTCTCCAAACAGAGGCTTTCCCACTGGGTAGTGGACGCCATTATGTTGGCCTATTGCACCCAAGCCGTCCCCCCCCCCCTTGCGGGTCCGAGCACACTCAACAAGAAGTGTTGCGTCCTCATGGGCACTGGCCAGGGGCACCTCCCTAGCAGACATATGCAGAGCAGCGGGTTGGGCAGCACCCAATAAATTTGCGAGATTTTACAATCTCAAGGTTGAGTCGGTTTCGTCCCGTGTTTTCTCAGGTCTGAGCTGGTAGAACTCAGTACATCTCGTCACTTGATTTTAAAAGATCTTGCTTGAAATCTCATCCCTAAAATAATTGTGATATTATTTTCAATAAGCCATGAGTATAATATCACTCAAATAAGTGAATTAATCATAATTCCCTTATTAAAGCTAATTCCTACCAATAGAAATTGTGAGCAGATACAACGAGATGTTGTGTTACAATTTTAATAGTGGAGAATTTTAATCAGATAAATAATCAAATTAATTGTAATTTATATTTCTAATAATTGTTGTCGAACGTGACTAATTCTGTTATAAATTTCCCTACATAAAAATGTAGTAGAATGCGGACAGTTCAATTTAATTCCTAATACACATACTGTTCCTGCAGAGCGATGTGCAGTTAGTCTGGCTAGTTGAATGGCTACATCCAGAGTGCCATGAGCCATGTTTCCATAAAAATGAGAACACACCTGGGTAGTTTGTTGTAGTGTAAGTCAATTTTATTGTTGAGGGAGTGACAATTCGAGAGGAGAATAGATTTTAGAGCCGGGCGGATAGGGTTATCTTTTAGACTAGCATGGACATCGGCTTGCTTACACCATTTCCGCTGCCCTCTATCCCAGCCAGCAGCATCTGGCAATGCCGTGGTCCAAGGGCCTGGTTCACGTAGCTGCCAGAGGTTGTGTAGCTCTTCCCGAAGTCCCATGCAAGATGTTGTTCAAGTTTATTTTGTTCATGATGATATTTTATAGAGAATAACTTTGTCCAACATTGTATTTTTTTTGTGTGTGAACCAAGATTAGAGATTGTGGTTCCCTTAAAATTTCATAGCTTGGTCATAGAGACCTCAAACATTCACATTATGAGACACCTTGGGGTAAATAAAACTTATGATTGCGTTCTGTGACATTTATACAGGCCTGGGTATGTGACGTTTCCAAGTTCATAAAAACTTGTCACATTCCCTGGTGGCCAAAATTTTGGAATAATGTACAGATTTAGCTGTTTCGTAAGGGAAATTGGTACTTTAATTCACAAAAGTGGCATTCAATTGATCACAAATTATAGTCAGGACATTACTGATGTAAAAAAACAGCAACATCACTATTTGAAAAAAATCTAGACAGGTCCCATTTACAGCAGCCATCACTCCAACACCATTATTTCAAACACAGTTAAAAGCTATTTGGTTTGTTAAATTGCTTAGCATTGTCTTAACATTGTGCAATAGACTGGCATGTCTTAAGGTCAATATTATGTCAAAAATAGCAAAAAAGAAACAGCTTTCTCTAGAAACTCATCAGCCAATCATTGTTTTGATGAAAATGAAAAAATTTAAAATGAAGGCTTTACAATGCTTGAAAGTGGTAAAATAAATTAAGATTTCATAAAAAGGTGTATACTACAATCTTCAATGACAAATGACAACTGGCTCTAGCAAGGACAAAGAGATGTGGAAGGCACAGATATAACTAAACAAGAGGATAAGTACATCAGAGTCTCTAGTTTGAGAAATAGACGCCTTGCCTTTCCTCAGCTGACAGCTTCATTGAATTCTACCCGCTCAACACCAGTTTCATGTACAACAGTAAAGAGAAGACTTAGTGGTTCAGGCCTTATGGGAAGAATTGCTAAGAAAAAGCCACTATTGAAACAGAAAATCAAAAAGAATAGGTTAGAGTTGGCAAAGAAACACAGACATTGGACAACAGGTCAATGGAAAAGAGTATTATAGATCTTTACCCCATTGAGCTATTGTGGGATCAGCTAGACTGCAAGGTGCATGAGAAGTACCCGACAAGACAGCCACAACTATGGCAAATGCAAAAGGAAGCGTGGGGTGAAATGTCACCTGAGTATCTGGTATAATGCCAAGGATCAGCAAAGCTGTCACTGATGCATGTGGAGGATTTTTTTATGAGAACTCTTTGAAGTAGTTGAAGTAGTTAAAAAAATTCTAATTGTAATAGTAATTTTTCACATTATTAATGTCCTGACTATACGTTGTGCTCAGCTGAATGTACCAATTTCATTCCATAAGTGCAAAATCTGTACATTATTCCAAACTTTTGGCCGCCAGTGTATGTCAATTGACAGGAAAACCAAATTAGAAACTAAAATCTGAACCGGTCCAACCTATCTCAGGCAAGTATAAACCATTTGAGTATCTTATACTAGACTGTGTGGGGTCTTTGCCCCGTGCAAAATCAGGAAGTTCATATTTACTGCCTATAACGTGTCAAACAACCCAGTATCTGGCCGCTTTTCCAGCCATAAAGGCCCTGACCCAGTTTATATCTACTTTTGGACTGTCAGAGGTACTACAAACCAATCAGGGTACAAACCTGGTTTTACGCCAGCTTAACATCAAACAATGTCAGGGAGATTTAGAGCAGTTCCATCAAACCCTGAAGTCCTTGCTCCATGCTTATTGTATTGAATTACTATGAGACTGGCATGAGGGACTGCCTTAATAAATGATGGCCACTAGGGAAGTGACACAGGAGAGAACAGGTAATAGTCTGAATGATTTGGTGTTTGGACATTCAGTATGTGGTGCCTTAGCAGTATTGAAAGACCATTGGACTGCTACAGACCCTCCATTTAATATTTCTGACTACATTAATGACTTTAAACATTGACTTTATGTTGCTGGACAATTGGCAAGTCAATGTTTAAGACGTTCTTAGGCTAAAATTAAAGAACTGTTTGATGGTCAAACAGAACAACATGTTTTTATAAAGGAGATCAAGTTCTCATGCTACTAACAGTATGGAATTCTCCATTTCATGCCAAGTTTGCAGGACCATATATTGTAGTGTTTAAAATATTTGATGTAAACTACATTATTGCAACTCTCTCTCTTTCCTAGCGTCCGCTTCATGAAAGTCTGCATATATATTTGATTTGGCATAAGTTTTATGCTGGATGCCCTGCCTGACGCAACTCCCAGTGGCTGGGGGACTCTCACTCACAAACAATTTAGTCTCTAAATCATTTTGGACTTGTGGGGGAAACCAGAGCACCCAGAGGAAACCCATGCAAACATGGGGATAATATGCAAACTCCACACAGAAAAGCCCTAGTTGAGCCGGGACTTAAACCCAGGACCTTCTTGCTGTGAGGTGACATTGTTAACCACTGAGCCACCATGCCGCCCAAACTACATTATTGCATCTCCTGAAAGAAAAAATGCCACCCAGTTCTGTCATGTAACTTTGCTCAATGATACTTTCCGGACGTGGAAAGGATGGAGCCGGTTAATTTGATAACTTCCACTGGATTGGGTGCACAAACAAAGGCTACTTCTACTAGCTCGGATGCTGCATTGCATACAGTAAAGGAACCTGATGACTCAATATTACGGCCTAGGTTAAGAAATTCTGAGCTGTTAGGTAAATTACCTTATAAAAGACTATCTAACATTGTTTTCATATGTCCCATCTCAAACACATCTAATACAACACGTTATTGACATCGGAGAGGCAGCTCCTATTAGTGAGCAGTTTTTTTCATGTGTCTCCAGAGTAGAGCCCGAAGCCATTTGTTTTGAGAATAATGGCTGGCTGATGAAGTTATTGGCTGGCTAGCCGGCTCAGCCAAAACCTAAATGGCTGCTGCAGCCGCCAAACTTTTCATAGCTGCAAATGGCTGAAGCTGCCACTTCATGTCTACAGATGTCTATGTTCAGTGGTGGACAGTAACGAAGTAAATGTAATTTGTTACTGTACTTAAGTAGCTTTTTTGTGTATCTGTACTTTACTGAAGTATTTAAATTTGGGGAGACTTTTACTTTAACTCCACTACATTTCAAAGTCAAATATCTTTTTACTCTACTACATTTTCAAAATCAGTCGTTCCTTTTTATTTATGAGTGGATAAAAATGTAACTGGTCAAACGAGCCACCAATCACAGTACAGCGCGCGCGCTTTGTCTTGAACTTGCCTTGGCGGCATCTGCTAAGCGCGAACCAGGGGTGCGTTTCCCAAAAGCATCGTTAGCCAACTATGGTAGCAAGTTCCGTCGTTATCATCATAGTTCAACGAGTCGGTGTTTCCCGAAACCATCGTTCCAACGAACATTCGCAAACAGCATCGCAGAGTTGTGTGGTTGGAACGACAGCTCTCGACCTGTGGTTAGAAGCAGAGTTTCTTGTTATTATAACATGTGGGCTTAATAAATTATTATCTTGAGCCAAATAAGCAAGATGACATTCAGTACAATCAGTATCTTTTATTTAGAAGACATACAAATGTCCTTTATGTCTTTTAGTTTGTCAATAGATTTAAAGCACCGTTTTTGAAGAGTGCGCATGTGTGAACGTGCTCTAGTGCATAAGAACGAGCCTATGATTGAATCTGGAAATAAAGCAAATAACTGAGAAAAATATGAGAGAGTCCTCAGATGACATGTCTGTAATTTATAGCAAAACATCTAGCATTAATTCGATCATTAATTCGAACAGATTCATTAAAAGTAGTTTTTAATCCACCACATGTGTGACATCATTAACCAACGTGGTTGAACAACCAATTTGTGACAATACGGTTTTGGGAAACAGTCGTGACTAGCAAGTTGATTTCTTCAACAGTGCATCGTACTACGGTAGTGGAGCAGCAAGTTACGTTGTTGTACGGAAACGCACCCCAGAGCCATTAAATATGAGAGTTGCTAACATAGACGGTTCGCGACAGTGATCTCGCCGCCCAGCGTCACGTGATTCGTGTAGCTCTCAATAGTTCCAAACAAATTGCGTTGCCAATGATTTTAAGCGGGGCAGAGAGCAGCAGCTATTATTGCAGCAATTATCGGTAAATATTGACGCATAATTTACATTGCTTATTATGTTGACACTAAAATGACTTGCATATAATAGCATTGTTTTTCTGGAGAGTAGCAGAAACACTGCATTAATACGTTTTTGTGTTTAATTTTGGAGGAAATTGGCTGCTCCCATAACATAGAATATATATATATATATATATATATATATATATATATATATATATATATATTCTATGTATGTGTGTGTGTGTGTGTGTGTGTGTGTGTGTGTGTGTGTGTGTGTGTATATATATATATATATATATATATATATATATATATATATATATATATATATATATATATATTTAATGGCATTGTGCAGGTTTATGTGAATGTATCATAACATTAGGATGTTAATAATTATGACCATAGACGCTCGAGAAAAATATATACAGTAAATACTGTAAATGTATTATACCTTATGGGAACAGTCCCTTCCCTCCAAAATTAAACACACAAAAAATGTATTCAATTCAAATATATATATATATATATATATATATATATATATATATATATATATACACACATATATATATATATATATATATATATATATATATATTAGTAGTATATATATATATATATATATATATACACACATCTGACTAATTAATGTCATATTATTAATAGATTGGTGTGCCGAGAGTGACATTAGTCTTCATGTAGACTGAGTTAAGCAAGAGTCTTGTAACAAATTATAATAGGACATTATGGCCATAAAAAATCATAGTAATTGGATACTTAAGTACATTTGAAGGCAAATACTTTTGTACTTTTACTCAAGTGAATTTTTAAAGGCAGCACTTCTACTTTTACTTAAGTAATATTTTACCTTGAGTATCTTTACTTTAACTCAAGTACATGGTATGTGTACTTTGTCCACCACTGTCTATGTTATACTGATTTACTAGATCTCAATATTTCCAAGCAATGCATGGCTTACACTATATTTCTACAAAATGCAATACAATGTAATAAAGAAAACACCAGATTTTACTTTCACAACCTTTGTACATATTTATTTTGTAGTCTGTATGCTACTAAACATTTTCACATAGCCTACAATGTGTTGTGTTTAGGCTAAATGCATGTAGGCTAAGTTGTATACAATAACTTGGCATTATCATGGATGAAGCTTATCATATTACACCTTGATTAAGAATGCAAACTTTTGTTGAATTTTATGAGAAATCTACAGACGCTAAACAGACGAAGTGTAGTAAAATAAAGACCTAAATGTGTATTTCGGACTTTTTTCATCACAAGTCTGAAAGAAGACATGTTATTGAAGACAAATATCCAAAAATCTCAAAATTGACCAGTAAAAAAAACTATGTTTTTGCCTGCCGTGTCTCGCCTTAATATAAACACACACTGTTATCAGTAGCCTATTATTTTGGACAAAGTTTTGCACATTTCACTTGAATGTACACTGAAGCATGCGTCGTGAATTAGCAATGTGGAAACGGTGGTTTGTTACTGCAGTAATATCACGTTCAGTGCTATAAATCTCTCCGTTCCAGAATATTTGGTTCATAACATCAATCTTTGATTCAGGTGTTTGTGCAACCGTGCCCTGAAGATTTAACAAAAGTCTGGGTAGGCCTAAGTTAAGAAAAAAGTAAGTAGGAATTAGGAAAGTATGTGAGAAGTGAGATCAAAATTACCTTGCTTGCTTCTTTCCGCCATTTCACCTCAGTGCGAGAAAAACATGCATCGCTTCTTCTGTACGGAAAACGAGCAATTTTAATTGGTCGTCAATTCACTGTGAGTCTGTGTATCGTAGCAACGGGCACAAGACTGCGCTGTTATGAATCCAGTGGGAAAATAGATCTCGTGTATTGTTTATATATTTCGTGTGTGTATGTCTCTATGTGAATTCTAGCCGGCTCAGCCAAACTTTATCAGATGGCGGCTCAATTTGGCTTATGAAATTATTGGCTGGCGGCGGCTGAAATTCTAAATGGCGCAAATGGCGGCGCCTGGCGGCGGCTTCGGGGTCTACTCCAGAGAAACTTAAGATTCTAGATTCTGAAGTAAACTACCTACTCGAAAATGACCATGTGGCTTCATCTTCTTCTAGTTGGGAGTCTCCGTGCCTGCTTGTCAAAAAGACAGAGGGATAGTGGCGATTTTTTAGCGATTACAGAAAGATTAAGAATAAATTGTTCCCAGGGCCCAAGATACCTGAGGTTGGCAACACGAGAAGGAAAATACAAGGACAAGCAAGATGTGTGGTTTATATTTATTTATTTAACATTTTTGAAAATGGGCAATGAGAAGTTAAAGGTATAAAAGATCATAGGCGGAAATCGCAGGGGGGGTCGTGAAATAGTAGCCTGGCGCAGAGATTGAGGAAGGATACCTGAACTGTAAGACTCATTAAACATGTTTAGCAAAAGAGGTGATAATTTATCAGAAAATGTCTTAAAAAATTCTACTGGAAAGCCATCTGGCCCTGGAGATTTACCATTCTGCATCAGACTAAGAGCAGCCTTAATTTCATCCAGCGTGAGTGGAGCCATTAAATTAGAGGAGATATCAGAATCAATGCAAGGCACATTTAGAGAGCTGAAAAAATTGTCAAATTGAGACTCTTCAGTAATGCCCTCAGAGGTGTATAAAGAGATGTAAAAATCTCTCAATTGATCATTAATAGACAGAGGATTAACCGAAGACCCAGTGGCAGTGGAAAATTTTGTAATAAGGTGTGAGGCAGCAGACTGCCGCAACTGGTGAGCAAGTAATTTACTCGATTTATCGCCGAATTCATAATAATTACAACGGGTCTTATGCAGCGTTTCACTTGCTTCATTTGTGGCTAGCAGATCAAACTCCGCTTTTGTCGTGAGAAACTTAGCGAAGTGGTCTGCTTGTGTCGAGCTAGCACAGATGGATTGAAGGTCTGCCAAAGCACTAGATAAACTAGAGAAAGAGCGATGAACAGGGGAAAAGAAAGAGAATTGTATTGTGTTAGGATTGAAAAAACGGCAAATATCCGACACGGCATATTGCTCCATAAAAAACTGAATAATCCTACCAGATTTAGACTGTGCATAAGGAACGGTCTAGAAGAGGGTCTAAACAGCAGTTAAAATCCCCACCCAGAATTAGTTGGCTGGAATGCAGATCAGGGAGGGAAAACAAAATGTTTCTAAAAAAAACCTCATCATCCTAATTACTTTTAATTAAGGTTGAGGTCATAACGATTTTCAATTAAAACAACATAGTTTAGTTCATACCACGTTGCTGTCTTGAGGCAAATGCACCTTCCTCTACATGATAATGCTCAGATATGGCCTTTTAGGGTACAAGACAACAAGCAAGTTTTAATGACCACAGTAGTAAATATTATATACGTTGTGACAAAAATGATTTATGGCCTATGATTTATGACCTAATTGGTGTACATTTGACCTTTTGATACCTGATACAACAAAATGTATCAAGTTGGCAAACACAAAAAAGTCACTCTAAAAATTATTAAAAAAAACTTTAACATACATGTTTAACAGTTTATTTAAAAAAATAACATATTAATTGAAAAGGTGTTTAAATTATGTGTCTTTAATGGGGTGAAATGCTTGGTGACAAAACTGGCACAATATGTCATTTTAGTTGTAGCTTTAACACAAAGAATCCTAAATTTTCCCTTTCATGAGATTATCCAAATTGATAAGAAGTTTTTTATTTATTTTTTTATCCAGACTTTAAGGCGATGAGCCGGTGGGGTTCATTGGGCTTGTCACAATAAGGTGTTTTTGATCCATACTTTAAGGCGATGATCCGGTGGGGTTCATTGGGTTTTTTCGTGATAAACGTTTGTTAACAAGATTTCGAAGTGTCATTTTAAATCTTTGATCTCTGAATATTTCACAACAAATAACAGGGGTGGTATATTTACAGTCCATTTAAATTATTCAGGAATAGATTAAACTATCAAATATACAAATGTCGTTTTATTCAGTTCTAAAAGAGTTTTTTATTTTTTTAACTAAACATACATCCAAGAATTAGTTTACTCAATTAATGACTTTATAAACTTGTACTGCATATCGGGGTTTAATAAATATCACACGCAATCGCCTACTAAAAATAAACTAATTCATTCAATAATATTAGGCTATAATAAATAAAAAAAAAAACAGCTACAAATTATGTAACTATCTCTTTTTCTTTTCGTTGTAAAAAAGCAAGCTGTTTGTCAAGCCTACATTTACCTGCAGTCATAACAAGTGGCTCAAATATTGCACATCCAATGTAAACTCAAACAATACAGCAATTTACTTGAATCATCGCAATGAGTGACATTATGAAGTTGGCGTGTACCAAAATAATAAACTCTGCTGATTGTGCTCATACTTGCAAAATATTTGACAAATGCAATTGTACGTTTAACCACGCGTCGTAAACATGAGAGAGAAAAGCAGGGATACAAAAGCGATGGAGACATGAGAACATTGAAATGAGCGTTATAGAGACAATGAAGTTCACAGAGAGATTGTCAATCGAAACGCAAGTTCTTGATATGTGACTGATGAAAATTATAGAAGTAAACTCAAAGTACACTGATCAGAAATATGCAACCAACAAGCAACAAAGTATCAACGAAAAAGAACAGAGCGGACAGAAGTATACCACTATCAAATCTAACAATGTCGTTTTATTCAGTTCTAAAACAGTTTTTAACCAAATATACATCCAAGAATTAGTTTACTCAATTTATTACTGTAGGCCTATACACTTGTACTGCATATCGGGGGTTAATAAATATCCATATCTGTGTTTCTTCACATGCAATCGCCTACTAAAAATAAACTAATACATTCAATAATATTATAAATAAAAAAAAAAAACAGCTACAAACGATTTAACTATCTCTTTTTCTTTTCGTTGTAAAAAGCAAGCTGAACGGTGTGTTGTTTCACTTTCAAACCATATGCACTTTTATTTCTGTAATGGTTAAACAGCTTATTTTGTGTGCAAATGTCACAGTTGAGACATACACGTTTGTGTGCGAGACGGCAGCGGGTGTTTAACAAGTGCCATTACTCTTTTAAAATGGAATTTATGTTCAAAAGTAGGCTATGTGTTGCTTGTACGATTGATTTATAAAATATTTGTAATTTCCAAACTAATATTTGGCATTAGTTTAACAAACAGGTTTATTTTACTAAAACACAATAATATTATTTATTTTAGCTATAGCTCTAACAACAAATATCTTAGATTTTTACCTTTAACAATGTTTAGAAAATCAGTGGATATTGGCTGTGAATCAAATTCATTCAGATTTTCACTTTTAAAGATAAGGAATAAACGGTGTTAAGAAAGATTATGTTTAACATTAGTTTAACAAACACGGTATGTTACTAAAATGCAGTAATACATTTAAATGCTAATTTAGATGCATCTTTAGCACAAATAATCTTACGTTTATTAAAGACAAGAAAAGTATCTTTCTAAAACGATGAGTAAAGGGTGTGCTACAAATTAAATCCACATTCACTAGGCAATACAGTATTTTAGCAAACAGGTTTATTTTACTAAAACGCAATAATGTTTTTTATAGAATTCTGAGTGTATCTTTAATACAAAAGTTTGTTAAATTTTTAACTATGAGATTCTAAAACAAAGACTACGGTTATGTAGCAAAACACACATTCAGTTTAAATATGAACAAATATTTTAACAAAAATAAAGATTTGTGTTTTGAGTTATATTACTAATACACGATAAAGCATTTCACGTAATTTTAGATGTATCTTTAACACGTGTTGTCTTACATTTTTACTTTTTGACAAAGAGAAGAAAATGTGTTTTTAAACATTAGGTTGTCTAACACATCTCTAGGATCGTCACTTTAAAGATGCGGAACAAAAACTTTAACATAAAATGTATTTAACATTTTTATTTCAACAATGATCATTTTAAATGAAATGGCATACATTAATTGTAAAATGTAACACAAAGAATCTTACATTTTTCCATTCAAAGTTCTTTCACAAGAGCTTTCAATCGATACTGAGTTCTTATAGGAACTCAGAGGTCTGGGGTGGGAGGGGCTTCAGATTATGCACATACTCATCTTCACACCTTGATCAGACCAGACGGGGTATTGTGTGATTCTGTTTAGCAAAACAAGATGGTGCCATGAGTTTCCTGGTCTTTTATGGTTTGCTTTCATTGAAAAACATGGCGACAACCAAACGTGTGAAAGAAGGAAGAGAATGTGTTTATTGTGTTTTCCCCCTCTTTTTTTCCTTCAAAGCAAAATGTTATTTAACTGTCTTAAAACATCCTTCTTTGGTTTTCTCTTTCTGCTAACAAAATAATAAAATGCCATACGTAGGCTCTGCTGTGTATGTTTCATATAGTGTAAATGTACCGGCTATTTTTAATTTAGAGAACACAAGCAAAGACAAAACAGTTTTCTTTTTGTCCATCAAGTGCTAATGGAGCTACTGCACTTCATTGTCTTTGTACTCTGCACAATGACAATAAAGTTGAATCTAATCTAATCTAATCTAATGTTGTGAACCATGATGGTAGAGATTTGTGGCTAAAGAAGTATTACTCTCTGTAATACAGGCGACAATTAAATATAATTACTTAAAAGAACAGAAAGATTTGAGAAATGAGACGTTGTGTCAGAGAAGCAACACTAGGGGTCTCTCTTGAGCACCGAATATACCTCTGATCTATGAAAAAAGGCCAATGAGAAGTTGGCAGCTAGTATTTGCATACCCCGCCCCCGGACATATGGGTACAAAGGCGAGGCAAATACTAGAGTTCATTCAGGATTTTTCTGAGGAGCCGGAAATGGTCTGGCCACTACAGCGGCTCGGCTCAGCGACGTGGCCGGGAAGGACTCAAGATCTCGTTCCCTCCATCGGGGAACGGACGTTACATTCGTAACCTAGACGTTCCCCTTCTGTCGCTCTCTCCACATTGTGTCGGAGAAGCGACACTAGGGGTCCAATTTAAATTACACCATGCGCTGAGCCGTGTACGTGGACTGACACAGGAGTAGGCAGGTGTTTTTTATGTGCCAGACGACCAGCTCTATCAGACTGCACGTACCCTTCCCCAATGCCCCACCAAAGTTGTTGGAATCCTTTTGGTTACCCTGACAGGGGAACAAGGCGACGTTTGCCAACCTGGGAACGGGCCAAGCCTGGCTGGGCCTCTTTTCTCTCTATGTTTCTCGCATAGAGGAATAGACAGCCGGGGCTGTTACACGCACTGAGGGAAGGGGGTCTTACCCAATTTCCTATTCTTTCAGGGGGAAAAGACCCTGCGGAGAACACCCCTACCCAGCTGGATGTGTTTTTAGGCGAGCTGCAGGCTCCAAAGGAGGAGACAACGGGCGAGTCGTGACATGTGGCAGGAGCGTACGCCGCCTTGGCGATTTATGTACGCTACCGCAGTGGTGCTGTCTGACCTGATTAGGACATGTTTGTCTCGAATTAAAGGGAGAAAATGTCGCAGGGCAAAGAAAACAGTCAACAACTCTAGGCAATTGATATGTCAGCGCAGCGGGGCCCCTCTCCAAAGGCCCGCAGCTACGTGCCCATTGCAAACGGCGCCCCAACCCGATTTGGAGGCATCGGTTGTGACCAGGACGCATCGGGACACCTGCTGCAGGGGCACTCCTGCCCGTAGAAAGCAGAGGTCTGTCCAGGGTTTGAGTGTTTGGCGGCATGCGGGGGTGATTATCACACAGTGCGTGCTGTGGTGCCATGCTCGTCTCGGGACTCGAGTCTGAAGCCAGTGCTGAAGCGGTCTCATATGCATCAACCCCAGTGGCGTGACTGCAGCGGAGGATGCTATATGCCCCAGGAGCCTCTGGAAGAGTTTTAGAGGGACCGTTGTGCCTGGCTTGAACTTTGCAAGGCATTTCAGCACCGACTGTGCACGCTCGTTGGTGAGACGTGCAGACATTGAGACTGAGTCAAACTCCATGCCGAGAAAGGAGATGCTCTGAACCAGAGTGAGCTTGCTTTTTCCAAGCAGCTGAGGTGTTTGGGCACCTGGTCTCTGTGAGCGCATAGTAACTCTCGGAAGTGCGCCAGTATGAGGCAGTCGTCGAGGTAGTTGAGTATGCGGATGCCGGCTTCTCGGAGCGGGGCAAGGGCTGCCTCTGCAAGTTTCGTGAAGACGCGAGGGGACAGAGACATGCCGAAGGGGAGGACTTTGTACTGAAACACCTGGCCGCCGAACGCCAACCGTAAGAAGGGTTGGTGTTGCGGCAGAATTGAGACGTGGAAGTACGCGTCCTTCAGGTCTACCGCTGCGAACCAATCTAGGTGCCGGACGCATGTTAAGATACACTTTTGCGTGAGCATTTTGAACGGGAGTTTGAGCAGTGCTCGGTTGAAAAACTCGCAAGTCCAAGATTGGTCGTAAGCCGCCGCCTTTCTTGGGTGAATATTAGCAAAGCTCCTTTCCGAATGTGCTTGATAGCTGATTCCACGGCTAATGCACTAAGGTTACCATTGTCTCTGACTGCATTCGTGGAGACTGGATATACAAATATATTCATACGTATATGGCTGAACTCAGGTATTTACGCTGTCAATCATATTGGTTCTGATTTGTTGCTGCTGTAGTGTCTTAAGCGGGGCTGAAAAGACATGGCCCTCTTCCGGAAAGGGGGCAGGGAGCGGAAGCTCATTTGCATTTAAAGAGACATGCACAAAATCAGCGTGTTTTGATTCCACCCTAAAGATACATTTATAACATGGTATAGTAAATGATCCGTGGGGTATTTTGAGCTGAGACTTTGCAGACGCATTCTGGAGACTTATTAGGTCTCCATTAATGGTAACAGATTATATTAATGAGCTTGACTCAGCACAGGATTTATCCAGTGATTGACAGACCTACTTACCTGCTACTAAAATGTAACACCCCTGACCATGCGCATTAAAAGGGAACGGCTCATATCGAGATGCTTTGATGCTTAAAATTAATGTAGTTGGGCTGACATGACTGTTAGACTCTGGGCTTTTGAAATTTGGAACATGGATAAAGCCCCGAGTGCATGAAGATCCCCGGTGTCAGAGGTGCGTTGTCGTGCTTGCGATGAGAACATGGAAGTACTGGAGTAATGGGACCCCGTACAATAAACACTGACCGTACATGATGATATGCCTGAATTATTATCTTAATTCCACGATGGGGAATGCTCGGGCATGCACATGGTGAATGGCATGTGAATGAACCTTGACCAAGTTGCCCTCTTGAGATTGCGCGATTGCCTGCCATTACTATGAGAGTGAATGCGCGGTTGACATGAAATACTGGATTTTGATATTGATGCGGATGCGTTATGATGAACAGACAGCATTGCAACTTTATGATAAACAGGCAGCATGGCAGCGGAAGGCCTAGACCCATGACTAAATCTGAATGCATTTCATGGATATGAAAATGACTTGGCTCATTTCTGATGGAAACCACCTGCTGCCTGAGCCGATGATTTTGACGGACTTGGCATGGAGCGCGTTCCTTCCGCGCCGGGTCATGCAATCCGATTGGGAGAGATCTCCTAAATGAATGAGATATGGTTGAAGATAAGGTTTGCTGGTTGTTTACTCCCCATGGGTTTGTTGTTGGCAGAAGTTGAGATGAAGTGATGACGTCGTTAGTAAGGGAACTTAGAGGATTGGTGGAAAAAGTCCCATTGAGATCAACGGCCATTGTACGTTTGACGGATGCGAGGGATGGTGACAGGTTCGTGTACCGCCCTCCTGTAAACGATCTCAATGGACAGATGGAGCTTATGGGTCTGTGGACAGTCAAATTTCCACGGAGTCTGCGGTCCGGAATACATGACCGAACGGACACACATAGGGGGTTCTGTAAGCTGCGGTGAGACCCCTGGCGTCCCACGGTACCACTGTCTGCCCGCTGACCACTCACGATGACCAGTGACCACCCGGGGCTGTCCACGGACCCATTATCATCCCCCTGACCCACTATTTTACCCAAACTGACCAGTGAGACCACCTGTGCCACCCTGGTGGGGCGGGGCTGTCCACGGACCCATTATCATCCCCCTGACCCACTATTTTACCCAAACTGACCAGTGAGACCCCCTGACCACCCTGGGGGGGCGGGGCTGTCCATGGACCCATTATCATCCCCCTGACCCACTATTTTTCCAAAAGTGACCAATGAGACCCCCTGACCACCTGGGGGTGGGCTGTCCACGGACCCATTATCATCCCCCTGACCAACTATTTTTCCAAAAGTGACCAATGAGACCCCCTGACCACCCGAGGCAGGGCTGTCCACGGACCCATTATCATCCCCCTGACCCACTATTTTTCCAAAAGTGACCAATGAGACCCCCAGACCACCCAGGGGGGGCGGGGCTGTCCACGGACCCATTATCATCCCCCTGACCAACAGTTTTTCCCAAATTTTCTTCATCTTCTAACACGCTATATTCCAACACGTTCATTAAGATCGCAAAATTCTGGCCTATTAATAGTTCCTAGAATATCAAAATCCACAAAAGGAGGAAGATCCTTTTCATATTTGGCTCCTAAACTATGGAATAATCTCCCAAACACTGTTCGAGATGCAGACACACTCTCTCAGTTTAAGTCTAGACTAAAGACTCATCTATTTAGCCAGGCATACACCTAATTTATCCCACACTTAGGCTGCTTTAGTTGAGTCTGCCGGAACTAGAAACATTGAGCATGATCTCAAACTCTGCAATAAATTGAATGGCATCTACGCTTACATCTTTTTATTTGTTTCCCTGTCTCAACCTCGGGACTCCTATCCTGAGGTCACCAGAACCGGCTGGATCCAGCACCATTCCTGCTTCATGTTGGACTCCACTGCTACATGTCGCTGAATGATGATGACTAAATGCGGTCGATTGATGGACTACGATCGTGAAATGGAATGCATAGACTAACTATTGCCCACAAAAGCCTTCGTCGGCCAATTGACAGGGACACTTGCATCTATGTGAACCTCTACAATTAATCTAGATGGACTTCAAAGACTTTGGTCATTAATCTTACAGTTCAAACACAATCGATTTTTACTCACTGACACCTTAACACTTAGTTTAATGATTTTAAAACATGATTTTACCTATACATAATTAATATTTACATTACATTCATAATGTTAGCCAGAGGGAACTGGCCCCCACAGTGAGTCTGGTTTCTCCCAAGGTTATTTTTCTCCATTAATCTACATCTTATGGAGTTTTGTGTTCCTTGCCACAGTCGCCTACGGCTTGCTCACTGGGGTTATTAACTCTTTCCCCGCCAGCGTTTAAAAAAAAAAAAGTTGCCAGCCACCGCCAGGGTTTTTGACGATTTTCGCAAAACTTTAATGGCCCGCAGAATATTTAATTCCATGAATATATGAAGATGCTATATATCAAAATAAAGATCTGAGCCTCTGCTTTTAGGCAAATAAAAAACGATTTTATTTTATCTTCATTTGTTATTTTTAATGCCATTAAGGCATTAAAGGTAGGCTTTGTCAAAAACAACATTTCGGACAAAAAGCTGAGAAAAAGGCATTTCTATCTACATTTTGAGCTACATTCTCAAAACTCCACTTACGTTTAAGACGATCGCAGTCTGTTTCTTTGATCAAAGAGTTGCGTACTCTTTCAAAACATGCGTCATGGTCTTTCTTATCAGTATTCCACCTAAAACACGGATACCAGGAAAATTCCGTGTTTGGCGGAAGCTTTTTCATAAAACCCGGAAAATTCCGTGTTTGGAAGGGAAAGAGTTAATATAATTATCATTTAATTATTTTTAAACCATTAAAATCAAATTTTGTCTAAATTACACAATGATGATTAATCGACTTTATGGACGTTGCAGTTTTTGTCGTCTGTTAATGCTGATGTTCTGTGAAGCTGCTTTGAAACGATGTGTGTTGTGAAAGGCGCTATACAAATAAAATTGAATTGAATTGAATTGAATTGAAATAGGTTTTTACGCTCTGGGATTTCACGGGCCACGCGTTTGGTGGCCGGGGTGCCCGCCCACACCCTCGAAATGGCATATTTTGAAGGTGAAAAAAAAAAGAATGGCAGGAGGTGTCTGCCCTCTTAGTATGTGATAGAGGGGCACCAGGTTTGCAACCGAGTGAAATTTCGGCTCCGTCGGAGCTCGGGGAGCAAAGTTAGAGCACATCCCACGTACGATTTGTACCTTGTATTTACACAGCGGGTCCGTGTACACGAACCTGAAAGGTCCGAACGGCTCCAAATTGACAACAGTAGCTTCTCAGGGGCCCCTGAGCCAGGTCCTCAATTTTGGAGGCCCTTGGGGCTTGCTAAGTATTAAAACCTCTGATGAATGTAGCGTTGCACACAGGCCTAAAATGCAGCCTGTCTCATTGATTCCTGTGACAGGCAGAGAGATCTGTTGAAAATAATGAAAAATGCTTGTTTACATCCTAGACCTTAGTCCTCTTAGTATGTCGATAAGGGGCTTTTGACGTGTCACCGTGTGAAATTTGGGGTCCGTTGGAGCTCAGGTGCAAAGTTAGAACACGTCCCACTGACCATTTGTACCATTCATTTTCACAGCGGGACCGTGTACACGACTCCGAAAGCTCCAAACGACTCCAAATTGATATCAGTAGCTTCACAGGGACCCCCCCAGTCAGTGTGCAAAGTTTCAAGTCCCAATGGCTTCGTTAAGTGCTTAATTGGATGACTAATGAGTGCAATGTGACAAACATTTTCCTCTAAAATTTTTCTTGATTTTTTTTAAAGTACTTCCTTAACTCTGAGGGACACACCTTTTTAATATGTTGTTTCTGAGGGCCCAACAATGACGCAGGTCTGAGCATCAATTTTAACCCCGTACACGAAACCGCTGTAGAATTGCATTGGTTCAATGGGCAAGCGGGATTTTATGTAAAAGGAGGTCAAAAGGTCGCAGGACCTCGAAATTTGGGATTCTGGATCCCCAGGGGCCCCCAAATCAGTGCCTAAAATTTGGAAGCACTAGACATTTTCCGAATGCACTCTTTCAGCTCTAGACCTTAAATGAACACCCAAATGACTTTGCACATGCAAGAGGCTCTTTCTGGCTTTGAGAGCAAAAGGCCTGTGAGGTTGATTCACGCATTCAAGCCAAAAAAAAAATGGGAAAAAAAATTCTTTCTAGAGAGTTGCGCTTTTATTACGACACTCTAGGGGCCCCGGACTACCAGCACGTGAAGTTTGGGGCCCAGAGGAGCTTTCTGGAAAAAGTCCATCTGCCATTAATTTCATTCATTTTCTACAACGGGTCGATGGACGGGGCACCGAAAGGTCCAAACGACTCAAAAACGACATATGCGCGTCGTCAGGGCGTCCTTAGACAGCGTGGTGAGTTTCGTGACCTTTTGACCTTATTTTCCATTCATTTGGCCCGTTTAGGGACGTTGTCCACAAACACGTTGTGAAAAATGCATTGATTCAAAGGGATAGTGGGACGTCTGGAAAAGAGGGGTCAAAAGGTCGCAGGCTCTCGAAACTCCAGAAACCCGCGCAAAAGGGCCCCCCGAATCAGGAACCAAAACTAGGGGTCTCTAGAACCTTCCTGAGCTTATATTCAAACCCTAACCCTAGTGGCCTCTCATCCTTCAAGAGGCTCTTTCAAGCTTTAAGTGCAAAAGGATTTTGAGGGAATCTTTCACAAACTCCCCCAAAAAACTTTTCCTTTTTTCTAGAGCCACGTGCTCTCGGTATGTCTTTCGGGGGACGTCAGGCTACCGCCGTGTGAAATTTGGGGGCTGGGGGAGCTTTCTAGAAAAAGCCCACTTGCAATTCGTTTAATTCGTTTTCAACGACGGGTTGGCGGACGGGGCTCCGAAAGGTCCGAACGACTCAAAATCGACATATGCGCATCGTCGGGGTGCCCTTAGACAACGTGGAGAGTCTTGTGACCTTTTGACCTTATTTTCCATTCATTTGGGCCATTTAGGGACGTTGTCCACAAACACGTTGTGAAAAATGCATTGATTCAAAGGGATAGTGGGACGTCTGGAAAAGAGGGGTCAAAAGGTCGCAGGCTCTCGAAACTCCCGATCCGCAAGCGTCCAGTCCCCACGAATCAGGAACCAAAGTTTGGGGTCTCTAGAACCTTCCTGAGCTTATATTCAAACCCTAACCCTAGTGGTCTCTCATCCTTCAAGAGGCTCTTTCAAGCTTTAAGTGCAAAAGGATTTTGAGGGAATCTTGCACAAACTCCCCCAAAAAAACATTCCTTTTTTCTAGAGCCACGTGCTCTCGGTATGTGTTTGGGGGGGCGTCAGGCTACCGCCGTGTGAAATTTGGGGGCTGGGGGAGCTTTCTAGAAAAAGCCCACGTGCCATTCGTTTCATTCGTTTTCAACGACGGGTTGGCGGACGGGGCTCCGAAAGGTCCGAACGACTCGAAATCGACATATGCGCATCGTCGGGGTGCCCTTAGACAGCGTGGAGAGTCTCGTGACCTTTCGACCTTTTTTCCATTCATCTGGCCCATTTAGGGACGTTGTCCACAAACAAGTTGTGAAAAATGCATTGATTCAAAGGGATAGTGGGACGTCTGGAAAAGAGGGGTCAAAAGGTCGCAGGCTCTCGAAACTCCCGATCCGCGAGCGTCCGGTCCCCACGAATCAGGAACCAAAGCTTGGGGTCTCTAGAACCTTCCTGAGCTTATATTCAAACCCTAACCCTAGTGGCCTCTCATCCTTCAAGAGGCTCTTTCAAGCTTTAAGTGCAAAAGGATTTTGAGAGAATCTTGCACAAACTCCCCCAAAAAACCTTTCCTTTTTTCTAGAGCCACGTTCTCTCGGTATGTCTTTCGGGGGACGTCAGGCTACCGCCGTGTGAAATTTGGGGGCTGGGGGAGCTTTCTAGAAAAAGCCCACGTGCCATTCGTTTCATTCATTTTCAACGACGGGTTGGCGGACGGAGCTCCGAAAGGTCCGAACGACTCTAAATCGACATATGCGCATCGTTGGGGTGCCCTTAGACAGCGTGGAGTGTCTTGTGACCTTTCGACCTTATTTTCCATTCATTTGGGCCATTTAGGGACGTTGTCCACAAACACGTTGTGAAAAATGCATGGATTCAAAGGGATAGTGGGAAGTCTAGAAAAGGGGGTTACAGATGTCGCAGGACGTCAAAATTTCAGATATTCGATCGCCAGGGGCCCCCGAGTCAGGTCCTAGAGTTTGGAAGCCCTGGGGGATTGCTGAGTATTAAAGGCTCTGATGAACGGACTGTTGCACACAGGCCCAAAATGAAGCCTGTCTCATTGATTCCTGTGACAGGCAGAGAGAGCTGTTGAAATTAATGAAAAATACTTTTTTGCACCCTAGGCCTTAGTCCTCTTAGTATGTCGATAAGGGGCCCTTGACGTGTCACCGTGCGAAATCTGGGGACTTTTGGACATCGGGAAGAGCAATCCCACTTACCATTTGTACCATTCATTTTCACAGCGGGACCGTGGACATGACTTGGAAAGGTCCAAATGGCTCCAAATTGAAATCTGTAGCTTCTCAGGGGCCCCTTAGGCACTGTGAAAAGGTTCAAGTCTGAATGACTTTGTTAAGTGCTTTATTGGCTGACTAATGTGTGTAATGTGACAATCATTTTTCAGGAATATTTTTCTTGATTTTTTTAAAGTACTTGCTTAACACCGAGGGACTTGAATTTGTTACATGTTGTATCTGAAGGCCTCAGGAAGGAGTACTCGACGGCTGAAGTTGTTGGCATATGATTCAAGGATTTTTCACCGAATCATACAGGAAGTGCCCACTTCCAACTGGTTTGAATGGCACCAAATGCATGGCTCGTGGGAATTAGTTTTTTATGCTCATTGTGCATGTTTATGAGTTGATAGTTGCATCAGCTTGTTAAATTAGGCTGAGTTGAGTACTATTTCATAAAGGAACATAATAAAGCATACTGTTTCCCCCCACTCCAACCTCAATTGCATGTTTTGGCTTGTATTTGGATCCCCTCCCCCCCATCTCCATTTTCAAGCCAGATTCAATGGTTCTCCAACTATAAGCATATTTGGTATTACAATGGTAATGATTAATCATTGACCTTTGAGTCTCACTCTGAAGCTAATTGTGCATGTTTACGAGTTGATAGTTGCATCAACTTGTTGTATTGTGTATTCTGAGGGCTGCCAAAGGGATTTTGTCAATAAAACTGCATGTAAATGTTAAGTGTTTCAAATGAATAGCCCATAAACCTGCTGTTGAGGCTCCATAGGACAAAATGCTTATGGACACTTTCATTTTTTAGGCAAATAATGCATGTTTATGAGTTGTAAGTTGCATAAACATGTTGTATTTGTGTATTCTGTACAGAATACACAAATTCGAAGGGCTTATGTGTTTCAGGGGGCTTCACAGAGTCACCTAAATGTGATTTTAAGTTAAAATGTGATCCTGGAGTTATAAAAATGAAGTCCACCAAGTGATGATTTTTGACCCATTCAATTGATGGGAAGTGGGTGTACCCACTTGCCATTTATTTGCATTGGCTGAAATCATCACTTTTTGGACATGGTTTGTTTTAACTCCTGGATCAAATTTATGACTTAAAATCACATTTAGGTGACTCAGTGAGTCAGTGACTCCAGGATAACATTCATGATGTATAATCACATTTAGGTGACTCAGTGAAGCCCCCTGATCAACCTGAGCCCTTCAAAACAAAAAACTGTCACTGAACACGAAACTTTTATTTCTCCGAATGGGACTAATTGCATGTGGGATGTCCAGATCTCAGCTCTGGATTGACTTAGGAAGCTGAAACTTGTGTTTCTGTCCTAATCTCAGCCTCCTCTTTCTGTCTTGTAAGTTTCAAGAAAATCCGAGGAAGTCGAAATTTGCACGCACAAATCCTTAAAGGGGTACGCACGAAATTTTCGACATCCTCCGATGTTAATGAAATTTATACCATAGAAAGAGGAGGCTTGGAGATGAACAGAAATACAAGTTTCAGCTTCCCAAGTCTGTCTAGAGCTGAGATATGCACATCCCAAAAATTGTATGTGGGTAGTCCCAATTCCAATAAATTTAATGGGACAAATTGTACATGGGATGTCCAGATTTCAGCTCTCGGGCTATGACCTCGGGACTGACCTCGTTAGAAAGGGCTGCCTGAGACATTTACAACGAGCCCAGCTTCCTCTCACTATCCCACCAGGAACATAAAAAGGGCCCATGGTGCTGCCTGAGGGGGAGACAACCTCTAAGTGGTGCTGAAAGGAAAGCATCATTTGCCAATTCATATAAATTGCATGTGGGCAGTCCCACTTCCAATCGATTAAATGGGACAAATTGTATGTGGGATCTCAGCTATCCCCGTCTGTGATTCTGTGCTAAGAAATCCACATTTTAGCACTTTTGCACAGTGCAGTTCTCAATATGTCTAATATATGTCTATGTATGTCTGTATCTATCTGTAGAATGTTTGTCAATCAATCTGTCTGTCTGTCTTTCTATCCTTTTAGCCCATTAGTTTGATTGGAAGTGGAACTACCCACTTCCAATCAAATTAATGGGACAAATTGTATTACTTTGATTGGAAGTGGGTCTACCCAAATGCCATTTATTTGCATTGGCTGAAATCGTCACTTGGTGTACTGTGTTTTTATAACTCAGGATAACATTCATGATGTATAAACACATTTAGGTGACTCAGTGAAGCCCCCTGATAAACCTGAGCCCTTCAAAACAAAAAAATGTCACTGACCACGAAAACTTTATTTCTCCGAATGGGACTAATTGTAAGTGGGATGTCCAGATCTCAGCTCTGGATTGACTTAGGAGGCTGAAACTTGTGTTTCTGTCCTAATCTCAGCCTCATCTTTCTATCTTGTGAGTTTCAAGAAGATCGGAGGAAGTCGAAAAGTTCGCGCAAAAAAACTCAAAGTTTTTGCGCAAAATTATCGACTTCCTCCGATCTTCTTGAAATTTATACCAATTAAAGAGGAGGCTTGGCGAGGAACATAAACAGAGAATTCAGTTTCCTAAATCTGTCTAGAGCTGAGATGTGGACATCCCACGTACAATTTGTCCCATTCGCAGAAATAAAGGTTTTGTGGTCAGTGGAATTTTGATGTTTTGAAGGGCTTATGATATTCAGGGGGAGTCCTACAGTCACATAAATGTGATTTTAAGTCAAAATTTTGATCCAGGAGTTAAAAAACCCATGTCCAAAAGTGATGATTTCAGACAATGCAAATAAATTGCATGTGGGATGTCCAGATCTCAACTCTGAATTGACTTAGGAAGCTGAAACTTGTGTTTCTGTCCTAATCTCAGCCTCATCTTTCTATCTTGTGAGTTTCAAGAAAATCTGAGGAAGTCGAAATTTGCACGATCAAATCCTTAAAGGGGTACACACAAAATTTTCGACATCCTCCGATCTTAATGAAATTGATACCATAGATAGAGGAGGCTTGGAGAGGAACAGAAATACAAGTTTCAGCTTCCCAAGTCTCTCCAGAGCTGAGATCTGCATATCCCAACTCCAATTTGACCCATTCACAGAAATGAAGGTTTTGTGGTCAGTGGAATTTTTGTTTTGAAGGGCTTATGATGTTCAGGAGGAGTCCTACAGTCACCTAAATGTGATTTTAAGTCAAAAATTTGATTCAGGAGTTTAAAAAACCTTGTCCAAAAAGTGATGATTTCAGCCAATGCAAATAAATTGCATGTGGGATGTCCAGATCTCAGCTCTGGACAGACTTTTGTGCTCAAACCTCTGTTTCTGTGCTTCTCCAAGCCTCCTCTTTCTATCTTGTGAGTTTCAAGAAAATCTGAGGAAGTCGAAATTTGTGCTCACAAATCCTTAAAGGGGCACGCACGAAATTTTCGACATCCTCCGATCTTAATGAAATGTATACCTTAGAAAAAGTAGGCTTGGAGAAGAACAGAAATAGAAGTTTCAGCTTCCCAAGTCTCTCCAGAGCTGAGATCTGCATATCCCAACTCCAATTTGACCCATTCACAGAAATGAAGGTTTCATGGTCAGTGGAATTTTTGTTTTGAAGGGCTTATGATGTTCAGGGGGAGTCTTACAGTCACCTAAATGTGATTTTAAGTCATAAATTTGATCCAGGAGTTAAAAAAAAACATGTCCAAAAAGTGATGATTTCAGACATTGCAAATAAATTGCATGTGGGATGTCCAGATCTCAGCTCTGGATTGACTTAGGAAGCTGAAACTTGTGTTTCTGTCCTAATCTCAGCCTCCTCTTTCTATCTTGTGAGTTTCAAGAAAATCTGAGGAAGTCGAAATTTGCACGTACAAATCCTTAAAGGGGTACACACGAAATTTTCGACATCCTCCGATCTTAATGAAATGTATACCATAGAAAGAGGAGGCTTGGAGATGAACAGAAATACAAGTTTCAGCTTCCCAAGACTGTCTAGAGCTGAGATACACATCCCACAAATGTAATGTGTGCAATTTAATGGGACAAATTGTATGTGGGATCTCAGCAATCCCTGTCTGTGATTCTTTGCTAAGTATTCCACTTTTTAGCACTTTTGCACAGTGCAGTTCTCAATATGTCATATATGTCTATATATGTATGTATCTATCTGTCTGTCTGTCTGTCTTTCCTTTTAGCCCATTACTTTGACCCAAAATCATCACTTGGTGTTCTGCATTTTTATAACTTCTGGATCAAATTAAATGATTTCATCCAATGCAAATAAATTGCATGTGTGTGGTCCCATATACAGTCAAATGAATGGGCAGTGGTCTATTGGGGGACATATATCTATACAATCAATGTCTAATGGGCAGATAGCCTGTTGAATAAATTGTACATGGGTGGTCCCACTTACAGTCAAATGAATGGGCAGTTAGTCTTTTGGTGGACATACAGCTTTACAATCAATTGCTAATGGGCAGATAGCCTGTTGAATAAATTGTTCGTGGGTGGTCCCACTTACAGTCAAATGAATGGGCAGTTAGTCTGTTGGTGGACATACAGCTATACAATCAATTGCTAATGGGCAGATAGCCTGTTGAATAAATTGTACGTGGGTAGTCCCACTTACAGTCAAATGAATGGACAGTTAGTGTGTTGGTGGACATACAGCTATACAATGAATTGCTAATGGATAGTTAGTCTGTTGGTTGACTCAGTTTGTGTGCAAAATAGATGGTTAGTGGGCATATAGCAGGTCCGTGGACAGCCCCGCCCTCTCAGGGTGGTCAAGGGGTCTCCCTGGTCAATTTGGGAAAAATAGTGGGTCAAGGGGATGATAATGGGTCCGTGGACAGCCCCCCCCCCCTGGGTGGTCTGGGGGTCTCATTGGTCACTTTTGGAAAAATAGTGGGTCAGGGGGATGATAATGGGTCCGTGGACAGCCCCCCAGGGTGGTCAGGGGGTCTTATTGGTCACTTTTGGAGAAATAGTGGGTCAGGGGGATGATAATGGGTCCGTGGACAGCCCGCCCCCCCAGGTTGATCAGGGGGTCTCACTGGTCAGTTTGAGTAAAATAGTGGGTCAGGGGGAGGATAATGGGTCCGTGGACAGCCCCACCCCCCTCAGGGTGGTCAGGGGGTCTCACTGGTCAGTTTGGGTAAAATAGTGGGTCAGGGGGATGATAATGGGTCCGTGGACAGCCCCGCCCCCCCAGGGTGGCACAGGGGTCCATGGGGGTCTTCAGGGGGCATTGCGTCCCACTCTCCCATTAAAAGAACACATTGCAACAAATGGAACGAGGGAGAGCCCTGCCCAGAGAGGCGCCCGATTGCCATCGATATGAATGGAGAAGGCGCCCATTCATTCGAGCCAGAGGTGGGACGTGAGGCCGCCCTCACGTGGGTAAAGGCTGAACTGCACTGGAGAGGCTATATTCGGGGGTCTTTCTTTAAACGCCTGTGGCGGGGGTCCGCTGCGCCCGAGGCGGTCCTCCACGTCACAGACCTTCCCCGTCGGACCCCCCGAACGAATGGGTGCCCGCCCGGGGCCCCGAAAAATTTTCTGAGACTGGCGCACAGGGTACAGGGACCCTCGGACACTTTCCTATATCGCAATGGGCTATTAACCACCTATTTGATGAGGTTTTTGGATTTTTCACTTGGTTTGACTTGGCTTCCCTTATGCAGGTCAAGGCCTATGATACCATCAGTAGGCCTGGGCTCTGGGTTGTTCTTCATGCTTTCGGAGTCCCAGACCCGTTGCTCGTGATCATTAAGGACCTTTGTGATGGCGAGCGGGCCCGGGTAAAACTACGTGGTTGGGAGTCGAAGCCATTCCCTGTTCACCTTGGAGTGCGACAGGGATGTCCTCTGGCTCCCTCATTATTTAATATCTATTTCGACCATGTGGTTCGTGAAGCCTTCGATGGCTGTACTGGAGGAATTTCCATCTGGTACAGATATAATGAGAGGTTGATCGATGCCTGGGTGTGGTCAAGGGATGGCTCCCTGTTGGTCAACCACAATATGTATGCTGATGATCTGGTGATTGCTGCCCACTCAGAGGAGTTGGAGGCGCTGCTGATGAACCTGGAGCTTGCCACTAAGAGATGTGGCCTTACCATCAGCCCAACCAAAACTAAGCACCTTCCTGGGTATTATGTACCATCGGACACTACACCCCCACAGCTCCCAATTGGTGATGGGGCAGTTGTGGATAGAGTGGAGTGTTTTTCATACCTGGGAAGTGTGCTTATGACCAGCTCCGCACAAAGCTTCAAGTATTCTCGGCCACGGTCATTCCCTCCCTTCTCTATGCTTGCGAAACGTGGACCCCCTAATGGAACATCATCGCCGGCTAGAAACATTTAGGCTGGCCTGCCTAAGATCCATCCTGGGTTTAACCAGGCTGGATTGTGTGAGGAGCTCACAAGTCTTTGAAAGATGTGGACAAAGTCCCATCGGTGAGCTCCTCCGGCAGGCAAGGTTGCGTTGGCTGGGTCATGGAGCCCGCATGCCCGGCCACCGCATGCCTAAACAGTTTTTGTTCGGCCGGATAGAGGGGGCTAAGCGGGTGCAGCACGGGCTGGAGAAGAGATGGAGTTATGTGGTACAGGAGGATGTGGAGCTGTGTGGACTTGCCGACGACTGGTACCAGCAGTGTCAAAATCGGCCTCTTTGGAGGAGGCTTGTGAAGGATGCAGCTGGCCAGTTGGAGGCAGTCGCCCTCCAACAACAACGGAGGGCAGAGGAGCGACGCTCACAACAATGAGCAGAGCGCAGGGTGGCTAAAGCACATCAAGTTGGCACAGTAGGGGGCACAGGTGGTGCATCAGCCAGTCATCTCACTCATTCGACCTGTGTCACCGGTTGGATCTGTCCCGTGACCTCCTGCCAGCGGACGTTCGACACTTCATATGGCCTTAACGTGCACATAGCCTGGCACAAGCGTCGTGGTGATGTCACCGCCACTTAGTGGCGAATGGCGGTTGTTTGTTGTTTGTTTGTTGTTAAAACTGACATCTTTGTAAACTAGAAAATATTGCAACATTTAAACAAACAACTAATTTACAAATGAGAATAACTCTACAACAAACAAAAAATCAAATTGTGGCAATAGAATAACTTTTGTGAGTAAATGCAGTCCTGTAAACATGTTATTTAATCGGTTATTGGTAGACGTTTAGTTGTTTTCTTGAAATAAAAATCATTAAGATCAGTTGGCATCACAAAAGTACACATTTTTGTTTACATGTACAAATTTCTGAGTGTGGGGGGTTTGATCCAGAAATGAGTAAATTAATACCAAAATATGGGTGTCAAAGTAAACTGTGTTTAACACCCCACTGACGTAACAGTAACATGGATGTCGTTTCAGGGGTATGAATTGGTGTTAAAATGTCTTATATGTGCATAACACAAGTCATTTGATTGTTTTCCAGTATGCTAGCACCCCATTTCTTTGAAATGTTCACACTTTAATTCACACTTTAATACCTGTGTACAGTATACTATAAAAACCTCTGAATTTGAACTATTGATTTTGCAAGTAATTTCTAAAATCTTTCTGTTCTTTTAAATAATTAGATTCCTCCGTAGGAGGGAATCTATTGTATTTGTCAGTATTATTATTATTATTAGATTCCTCCGTAGGAGGGAATCTATTGTATTTGTCAGTATTATTATTATTATTATTATTATTATTATTAGATTCCTCCGTAGGAGGGAATCTATTGTATTTGTCAGTATTATTAGATTCCTCCGTAAGGAGGGAATCTATTGTATTTGACGGTTTTATTATTATTAGATTCCTCCGTAAGGAGGGAATCTAATGTATTTGACGGTTTTATTATTATTAGATTCCTCCGTAAGGAGGGAATCTATTGTATTTGTCAGTTTTATTATTAGATTCCTCCGTAGGAGGGAATCTATTGTAATTGATGGTTTTATTATTATTAGATTCCTCCGTAAGGAGGGAATCTATTGTATTTGTCGGTTTTATTATTATTAGATTCCTCCGTAAGGAGGGAATCTATTGTATTTGATGGTTTTATTATTATTTAGATTCCTCCGTAGGAGGGAATCTATTGTAATTGATGGTTTTATTAGATTCCTCCGTAGGAGGGAATCTATTGTAATTGATGGTTTTATTATTATTAGATTCCTCCGTAGGAGGGAATCTATTGTAATTGATGGTTTTATTATTATTATTAGATTCCTCCGTAGGAGGGAATCTATTGTAATTGATGGTTTTATTATTATTATTAGATTCCTCCGTAAGGAGGGAATCTATTGTATTTGATGGTTTTATTAGATTCCTCCGTAAGGAGGGAATCTATTGTATTTGATGGTTTTATTATTATTATTATTATTAGATTCCTCCGTAAGGAGGGAATCTATTGTATTTGATGGTTTTATTATTATTATTATTATTATTAGATTCCTCCGTAGGAGGGAATCTATTGTAATTGATGGTTTTATTATTATTATTATTATTATTATTAGATTCCTCCGTAGGAGGGAATCTATTGTAATTGATGGTTTTATTATTATTATTATTATTATTATTATTATTATTATTATTATTATTAGATTCCTCCGTAGGAGGGAATCTATTGTAATTGATGGTTTTATTATTATTATTATTATTATTATTATTATTATTATTATTCTCCTTGAGCCCCAATAGCTCAAAAAGTCACTTGGCAAAAATTTTCTAAATTGGCACATTGATACTCCATGCCAACGGGTACCCCCAAACCAAGAATGGCCCACATTCGCCCATAGGTGGCGCTACAGGCCACGCCCAAAAAAACAAAATTCAAAGTAATACAATTTCCACGCCATTTGTCCAAATCTTCTGAAATTTGGTGTACATGCCTCATTCCTCATGGGGAACAAAAAGCCTCAAGAACCCATAACTTCCGCCATAATGGATTTTCCCGTACGTTGAAAATTTATGAAAACCTACAAAACTCTTCTTCTCCTGAACCGTAGCTCCAATTGACTTGAAATTTGGTACACATGTGTAGAATGGACATCCTTGAAAACATTACTTAGGAAAAATGAATACGATACAAAATGGCTGAAAGGGGCGTGTTTATGTAAATGTCCAAATTTTAACAATATATACGTGTCAATAAATCAAATGTAATTTTGACTGATGGTTTTTCAAACCTAACATGCTTCAAGATGACATCACTCTGAAATACTGCGCAAAGAATGGCCAACATTCGCCCTTAGGGGGCGCTACAGGCCACGCAGAAATTCCCATTTTCTGGTCAAAAATGTTCTAATTTGGTATATTGATACTACAGGCCAACAGAAACCCAAAAACCAAGTATGGCCCACATTCGCCCTTAGGGGGCGCTAAAGGCCACGCCAAAATTCCCATTTTCTGGTCAAACATTTTCTAATTTGGTACATTGATTCTATAGGCCGACAGGAACCCAAAAACCAAGAATGGCCCACATTCGCCCCTAGGGGTCACTACAGGCCACTCCAAAATTCCCATTTTCTGGTCATATATTTTCTAATTTTGTACATTGATACTACAGGCCAACAGGAACCCACAAACCAAGAATGGCCCACATTTGCCCATAGGTGGCGCTACAGGCCACATCCCAAAAAAATATTTTCAAAGTGATACCATTTCCACGCCATTTAACGAATTCTTCTGAAACTTGGTGTACATGCCTCATTTCTCATTGGGAACAAAAAAGCCTCAAGGATCCATAAGGTCTGTATTGATGGATTTTTCTGTACACTGAAAATGTTTCGTTTAGGATTCAGACAGAAATACGTGGTTTTTGGATTCATCCATTGAGAGGGTTTAACCCCAACCCTCTACTGATCAATTTTAAATGATTTGCCATTTTGAGGAGGAATCCGCATTGCTGCTTGCAGCTATATTTATTATTATTCTTCTCCTTGAGCCCAAATAGCTCAAAAAGTCACTGGTCAAAAGTTTTCTAAATTGGCACATTGATAGTCCATGCCAACGGGTACCCCCAAACCAAGAATGGTCAACATTCGCCCATAGGTGGCGCTACAGGCCACGCCCAAAAAAATATTTTCAAAGTGATACCATTTCCACGCCATTTGTCCAAATCTCCTGAAACTTGGTGTACATGCCTCATTTCTCATGGGGAACAAAAAAGCCTCAAGAACCCATAACTTCCGCCATGATGGATTTTTCCGTGACGTTGAAAATTTGCGTAAAACCTACAAAACTCTTCTTCTCCTGAACCGTAGCTCCAATTGACTTGAAATTTGGTACACATGTGTAAAATTGAAGTCTTTGAAAACGTTACTTAGGAAAAATGAATACGATACAAAATGGCTGAAAGGGGCGTGTTTATGTAAATGTCCAAATTTTAACAATATATACGTGTCAATAAATCAAATGTAATTTTGACTGATGGTTTTTCAAACCTAACATGCTTCAAGATGACATCACTCTGAAGTACTGCGCAAAGAATGGCCAACATTCAGCCCCTAGGGGCGCTACAGGCCATGCCGAAATTCCCATTTTCTGGTCTAAAATGTTCTAATTTGGTACAATGGTACTACAGGCCAACAGGAACCCACAAACCAAGAATGGCCGACATTCGCAACTAGGGGGCGCTACAGGTAATTCCCAAAAGTCCCATTTTCTGGTCAAACATTTTCTAATTTGGTACATTGATTCTACAGGCCAAAAGGAACCCACAAACCAAGAATGGCCCACATTCAGCCCCTAGGGGCGCTACAGGCCACTCCAAAATTCCCATTTTCTGGTCAAATATTTTCTAATTTTGTACATTGATACTACAGGCCAACAGGAACCCACAAACCAAGAATGGACCACATTCGACCATAGGTGGTGCTACAGGCCACGCCCCAAAAAATATTTTCAAAGTGATACCATTTCCACGCTATTTGTCCAATTCTTCTGAAACTTGGTGTACATGCCTCATTTCTCATTGGGAACAAAAAGCCTCAAGGATCCATAAGGTCCAGTATGGATTTTCCTGTACATTGAAAATGTTTCGTTTAGGATTCAGACAAAGACATGTTTTTTGAATTCCTTAATTGGGAGGGTTTATCCCCAACCATCTACTGATCAATTTTAAATGATTTGCCATTTTGAGGAGGAATCCGCATTGCTGCTTGCAGCTATATTTATTATTATTATTATTATTATTCTTCTCCTTGAGCCCCAATAGCTCAAAAAGTCACTGGTCAAAAATTTTCTAAATTGGCACATTGATACTCCATGCCAACGGTACCCCCAAACCAAGAATGGTCAACATTCGCCCATAGGTGGCGCTACAGGCCACGCCCAAATAACAAAAATTCAAAGTGATATAATTTCCACCCCATTTGTCCAAATCTTCTGAAACTTTGTAAACATGCCTCATTTCTCATGGGGAACAAAAAGCCTCAAGGACCCATACTTCTGCCATTATGGATTTTCCTGTACAGTGAAAATTTTGGAAAACCTACAAAACTCTTCTTCTCCTGAACCTCAGCTCCAATTGACTTGGAATTTGGCACACGTGTGTAGTATGTATGTCTTTCCAAACGTTACTTAGCAAAAATGAATACAATACAAAATGGCTGAAATGGACGTGTTTATGTAAATGTACACACAAAAGATGATCAAAAATTTTTAAAATCCCATTGATTTACAATGGCTGAGCAAAAGTGCTCCCTCTACTGGACAAATACGGTCCACATGTAAAATCCCATTCACTTACATTGGCTGAGCAAAGAGGCTCCCTCTACTGGAGTAACTCTGTCTACCACATGCAGCTCTTCTGTAGCAATCTCTCTAATGAAGCATTTCGGTCTCCTAGTGGGTGGAGCTCCAGACTTAGACTACAGAAGACATTTTACGCCTGCACGGAGGTATGTCAAATCAATTGTGTGTCTTAATGCTTTCCAGTTTGAACATTCAAGCGATTTTACACTATTCAACTCAACAAAGGCAAAACAACTCAAATAAATGTTTTCGAGCAGTTTGTGTGACACAGCGAGCGAGCCGCGTCGCGTCTAACGTTCGCACGCCGATGAGAGTTCGCTTTCCCTTCTTGCGTTTCAACGGACAATTTCATACACCAAAATACATGATATATTGGGGTGTCTGTTATGTATCAAGTGAACAAACAGTTGATAAAGAAATTGGGTATCAATATATTTAATTATGAATATATATATAAATATATAAATTATGAGACAGCGTTAACGTATCAAAACTTCCGAGTATGATGTTGTTTAATTGTCTCTGACAACACGCAATCCTCGAGGCGAGATCATTTTTGCTCGCATCTTCACGAAGGTTTGTTGGTTGTGTACAATGGTTGCCTGCTTGAACATTCAAGCGATTTTACACTATTCAACTCAACAAAGGCAAAACAACTCAAATAAATGTTTTCGAGCAGTTTGTGTGACACAGCGAAGCGAGCAGCGTCGCGACTAACGCCGCACGCCGATGAGAGTTCGCTTTCACAGCTTCATGCGTTTGAACGGACAATTTCATACACCAAAATACATGATATATTGGGGTGTCTGTTATGTATCAAGTGAACAAACAGTTGATAAAGAAATTGGGTATCAATATATTTAATTATGAATTATTGTGAACAACACGGATGCCGCTGTGGTGTCCTGTTAAGATTTTTCTCTCGAAACAGCGTTAACAGCTTAAACAAAATACTGCGTTATTTTTGCACATACAGATACATTTAATACATCGTCACAAACTATGAAAGTTGTACTTTTATTTGTTGTAAAATAAAGAAAATAAACCGTGTGCTCTTTGTCTAAGCGAATATCTTTCTGAAACACGTCACAAAAACTTACACAAACATGAAACATATGTCTAAAGAAAGTAGGGATGGGCTGATCAATCCTAACGTATCAAAACTTCCGAGAATGATGTTGTTTAATTGTCTCTGACAACACGCAAACCGCTGAGGCGAGATCATTTTTGCTCGCATCATCATGAAGGTTTGTCGGTTGTATACAATGTTTGCCTGTTTGAACATTCAAGCGATTTTACACTATTCAACTCAACAAATGTCAAAACAACTCAAATACATGTTTGCGAGCTGTTTGTGTGACACAGCGAGCCGCGTCGCGTCTAACTCACGCACTCCGATGTCTTTCGCTGCTGCTTGCGTCTGAACGGACAATTTCATACAACAGAGTGTCAAAATACATGATATATTGAGGAGTCTTATGTCTCAGGTGAACAAACAGTTGAGAAAGAAATCTGGAATAATTATATTTTATTCTGGCATTATTCCAGATGACGTCCTGCTATATTTTTCTCTCGAAACAGCGGAAACAACTTAAACAAAATACTGCGTCATTTTTGCCCATACAGAAACATGCAAGACATCATTACGAACTATGAAATGTTTACTTTTATTTGTGTACACTTACAATAACAACAAAACCTTGTGCTTTTGTAAAATAAATAAACAGGGGTGCTCAGTCTCTGTCTTCGCGATTATTTTTCTGAAACACGTCACAAAATTCAAGTGAACAAAATCAACCATTCACGCAGTCTGTATTTTATCATCTCACAATGAATACAAATGCAACAAGCATGGCACAAAACGAAAATAATGATACTTCTCAGTTCTCAAAAGATTAAACTGAACTGTGCCTTAAGTATCGTATCATGCGATAAAAGCCTCTTAAAGAGACAGTAACAATTTAGCCTTCGTCCTGAACATAGACATTCCCAAGTAATTGAGAAGTACAAATGGTATTATTTTAAGTTTTTTTATTTCTCTCTTACCTTGTAAAATGCCAAGTTTTTGAATGGCATGTAAACACAATCACTCCATTTTTTTCACTGGATCTGTTGCTATTTTAATGATTTAAAAATCAAAGCACTGACCATTTAAAGTGTGAGCTTGTGGGCTACATTTTGAAATAGTTATAAACAGTCACAGCTATACAGTGTTATTATGTGCCTAGATAGTCTTTCAAATAAAATTGCTTGTGATATGCTTATGTAAATCACACAAAAAAACAGAAAAAAATCTTAAGAGAGAAGTGAAAGTGAAAGTAGAGATTTTCAAAGTGATTTTTCATTCAAAGTGATACAATTTCCACGCCATTTGTCTAAATCTTCTGAAACTTGGTGTACATGCCTCATTCCTCATGGGGAACAAAAAAGCCTTAAGGACCCATAACTTTCACCATGATGGATTTTCCCGTACATTGAAAATTTGCGAAAACCTAAAAATACTCTTCTTCTCCTGAACCGTAGCTCCAATTGACTTGAAATTTGGTACACATTTGTAGAATGGACATCCTTGAAAACATTACTTAGGAAAAATGAATGTGATACAAAATGTCTGAAAGGGGCGTGTTTATGTAAATGTCCAAATTTTAACAATATATACCTGTCAATAAATCAAATGTAATTTTGACTGATGGTTTTTCAAACCTAACATGCTTAAAGATGACATCACTCTGAAGTACTGCGTAAAGAATGGCCGACATTCAGCCCCTAGGGGCGCTACAGGCCATGTCGAAATTCCCATTTTCTGGTCTAAAATGTTCTAATTTGGTACAATGGTACTACAGGCCAACAGGAACCCACAAACCAAGAATGGCTGACATTCGCCACTAGGGGCGCTAAAGGCCACGCCAAAATTCCCGTTTTCTGGTCAATTTTTTTTAATTTGGTACATTGATACTACAGGCAGACAGGAACCCACAAACCAAGAATGGACAACATTCGCCCCTAGGGGGCGCTACAGGCCATGCCGAAATTCCCATTTTCTGGTCAAAAATGTTCTAATTTGGTACACTGATACTACATGCCAACAGGAACCCACAAACCACGAAATGGCCAACATTCGCCATTAGGGGGCGTACAGGCCATGCCGAAATTCCCATTTTCTGGTCAAATATTTTCTAATTTTGTACATTTATACTACAGGCCAACAGGAACCCACAAACCAAGAATGACCAACATTTGCCCATAGGTGGCGCTACAGGCCACGCCCCAAATTTTTTTTTTCAAAATGATATAATATCCACCCCATTTGTCCAATTCTTCTGAAACTTGGTGTACATGCCGCATTTCTCATTGGGAACAAAAAGCCTCAAGGATCCATAAGGTCCGGTATGGATTTTCCTGTACATTGAAAATGTTTTGTTTAGGAATCAGACGAAGACATGTTTTTTGAATTCCTTAATTGGGAGGGTTTATCCCCAACCATCTACTGATCAATTTTAAATGATTTGCCATTTTGAGGAGGAATCCGCATTGCTGCTTGCAGCTATATTTATTATTATTATTATTATTATTATTATTCTTCTCCTTGAGCCCCAATAGCTCAAAAAGTCACTGGTCAAAAATTTTCTAAATTGGCACATTGATACTCCATGCCAACGGGTACCCCCAAACCAAGAATGGCCCACATTCGCCCATAGGTGGCGCTACAGGCCACGCCCAAAAAACAAAATTCAAAGTGATACAATTTCCACGCCATTTGTCCAAATCTTCTGAAATTTGGTGTACATGCCTCATTCCTCATGGGGAACAAAAAAGCCTCAAGAACCCATAACTTCCGCCATGATGGATTTTCCCTTACGTTGAAAATTTGCGAAAACCTACAAAACTCTTCTTCTCCTGAACCGTAGCTCCAATTGACTTGAAATTTGGTACACATGTGTAGAATGGAAATCCTTGAAAACTTTACTTAGGAAAAATGAATACGATACAAAATGGCTGAAAGGGGCGTGTTTATGTAAATGTCCAAATTTTAACAATATATACGTGTCAATAAATCAAATGTAATTTTGACTGATGGTTTTTCAAACCTAACATGCTTCAAGATGACATCACTCTGAAATACTACACAAAGAATGGCCAACATTCAGCCCTTAGGGCGCTTACAGGCCACGTAGAAATTCCCATTTTCTGGTCAAAAATGTTCTAAATTGGTACATTGATACTACAGGCCAACAGGAACCCACAAACCAAGTATGGCCCACATTCAGCCCTTAGGGGGCTTAAAGGCCACGCCTAAAATTCCCATTTTCTGGTCAAACATTTTCTAATTTGGTACATTGATTCTATAGGCCGACAGGAACCCACAAACCAAGAATGGCCCACATTCAGCCCTAGGGGCACTACAGGCCACTCCAAAATTCCCATTTTCTGGTCAAATATTTTCTAATTTTGTACATTGATACTACAGGCCAACAGGAACCCACAAACCAAGAATGGCCCACATTTGCCCATAGGTGGCGCTACAGGCCACATCCCAAAAAAATATTTTCAAAGTGATACCATTTCCACGCCATTTAACTAATTCTTCTGAAACTTGGTGTACATGCCTCATTTCTCATTGGGAACAAAAAGCCTCAAGGATCCATAAGGTCTGTATTGATGGATTTTTCTGTACACTGAAAATGTTTCGTTTAGGATTCAGACAGAAATACGTGGTTTTGGATTCATCCATTGAGAGGGTTTAACCCCAACCCTCTACTGATCAATTTTAAATGATTTGCCATTTTGAGGAGGAATCCACATTGCTGCTTGCAGCTATATTTATTATTATTATTCTTCTCCTTGAGCCCCAATAGCTCAAAAAGTCACTGGTCAAAAATTTTCTAAATTGGCACATTGATACTCCATGCCAACGGGTACCCCCAAACCAAGAATGGCCCCATTCGCCCATAGGTGGCGCTACAGGCCACGCCCAAAAAACAAAATTCAAAGTGATACAATTTCCACGCCATTTGTCCAAATCTTCTGAAATTTGGTGTACATGCCTCATTCCTCATGGGGAACAAAAAGCCTCAAGAACCCATAACTTCCGCCATGATGGATTTTCCCGTACGTTGAAAATTTGCGAAAACCTACAAAACTCTTCTTCTCCTGAACCGTAGCTCCAATTGACTTGAAATTTGGTACACATGTGTAGAATGGACATCCTTGAAAACGTTACTTAGGAAAAATGAATACGATACAAAATGGCTGAAAGGGGCGTGTTTATGTAAATGTCCAAATTTTAACAATATATACGTGTCAATAAATCAAATGTAATTTTGACTGATGGTTTTTCAAACCTAACATGCTTAAAGATGACATCACTCTGAAGTACTGTGCAAAGAATGGCCATGCCAAAATTCCCATTTTCTGGTCAAAAATTTTCTAATTTGGTAAATTAATAGTACAGGCCAACAGGAATCCACAAACCAAGAATGACCGACATACGCCACTAGGGGCACTACAGGACAAGCCAAAATTCCCATTTTCTGGTCAAAAATGTTCTAATTCGGTACAAGAATAGTACAGGCCAACAGGAATCCACAAACCAAGAATGACCGACATTCAGCCACTAGGGGGCACTACAGGACAAGCCAAAATTCCCATTTTCTGGTCAAAAATTTTCTAATTTGGTACTTTGATACTACAGGCCAACAGGAACCCACATACCAAGTGTGGCCCACATTAAGCCCTTAGAGGGCTTACAGGCTACTCCAAAATTTCGTTTTCTGGTCAAAAACGTTCTAATTTGGTACATTGATACTGCAGGTCAACAGGAACCCTCAAACCAAGAATGGCCAACATTCAGCCCTAGGGGGCACTACAGGCCATGCCGAAATTCCCATTTTCTGGTCAAAAATGTTCTAATTTGGTACATTAATAGTACAGGCCAAAAGGAATCCACAAACCAAGAATGACCGACATTCACCTCTAGGTGGCGCTAGAGGCCAAGCCGAAATTCCCATTTTCTGGTCAAAAAGTTATAATTTGGTACATTGATACTACAGGCCAACAGGAACCCACAAACCAAGTATGGCCCACATTCGCCATTAGGGGCACTACAGGCCACTCCCAAAATTTCGTTTTCTGGTCAAAAATTTTCTAATATGGTACATTGATACTACTGGCCAACAGGAACCCACAAACAAAGAATGGCCAACATTCAGCCCCTAGGGGGCACTAGAGGCCACCTGAAATTCCCATTTTATGGTCAAAAATGTTCTAATTTGGTACATTGATACTACAGGTCAACAGGAACCCTCAAACCAAGAATGGCCAACATTCACCCCTAGGGTGCTCTACAGGTAATTCCCAAAAGTCCCATTTTCTGGTCAAATATTTTCTAATTATGTACATTGATACTACAGGCCAACAGGAACCCACAAACCAAGAATGACCCACATTTGCCCATAGGAGGCGCTACAGGCCACGCCCCAAAAAATATTTTCAAAGTGATACCATTTCCACGCCATTTAACCAATTCTTTTGAATCTTGGTGTACATGCCTCATTTCTCATTGGGAACAAAACGCCTCAAGGATCCATAAGGTATGATGGATTTTCCTGTAGACTGAAAATGTTTCGTTTAGGATTCAAACAGAAATACATGTTTTTTGGATTCATCCATTGAGAGGGTTTAACCCCAACCCTCTACTGATCAATTTGAAATGATTTGCCATTTTGAGGAGGAATCCGCATTGCTGCTTGCAGCTATATTTATTATTATTCTTCTCCTTGAGCCCCAATAGCTCAAAAAGTCACTGGTCAAAAATTTTCTAAATTGGCACATTGATACTCCATGCCAACGGGTACCCCCAAACCAAGAATGGTCAACATTCGCCCATAGGTGGCGCTACAGGCCACGCCCAAAAAACAAAAATTCAAAGTGATATAATTTCCACCCCATTTGTCCAAATCTTCTGAAACTTTGTAAACATGCCTCATTTCTCATGGGGAACAAAAAAGCCTCAAGGACCCATACTTCTGCCATTATGGATTTTCCTGTACAGTGAAAATTTTGGAAAACCTACAAAACTCTTCTTCTCCTGAATCTTAGCTCCAATTGACTTGGAATTTGGCACACGTGTGTAGTATGTATGTCTTTCCAAACGTTACTTAGCAAAAATGAATACAATACAAAATGGCTGAAATGGACGTGTTTATGTAAATGTACACACAAAAGATGATCAAAAATTGTAAAAATCCCATTGATTTACAATGGCTGAGCAAAAGTGCCCCCTCTACTGGATAAATACGGTCCACATGTAAAATCCCATTCACTTACATTGGCTGAGCAAAGAGGCTCCCTCTACTGGAGTAACTCTGTCTGCCACATGCAGCTCTTCTGTTTAATCTCACTAATGGAGCATTTCGTGGGTGGAGCTCCAGACTTAGAAGCCAAATGGAAAGGATCACACAGTGGCTGGAACAGTCATGTCTTAGCTTAAACATCAGTAAAACAAAGGGAATTTTTTTCTCTAAAACAAATGTTAAATCTCCTGATGTTGATATTTTTATTAACGGTGAAAAGTTAGAAATAGTAAATGAGCTCAATTACCTTGGTATAATATTGGACTCAAATCTCAGTTTTAAAAAACATGTAAAGAAAATGGTGAGGAATATTAAATATAATATGGCAAATTTTAGACAAATTAGACAGTGTCTTTTTTTTGATGTAGCTAAGGCTTTTATGCATGCTACAATCTTTTCTCACATGTCTTACTGTTTGACATGTTGGGGTCAAGCGGGTGAAACTGTTATTAAACCCTTTTAATCTCTATATAAACAGATATTAAAAATTTTAGATAAAAAACCTAACCATTTTCATTTTTGTAGGATCATAGAGAAACATAATTTTCTAACCTTTGACAACTTTAGACTTTATTCAAGTTTGTGTATGGTTCATAAAATCCTTAATGGTCTGGCTCCTTCTGTATTATGTGACTTTATTAATCTTCGCTGTGAAACCTCTGTGAGATCTACCAGACTATCACTTATGAGCAATTGTCTGGTTCCCTTTCGTCGTTCCGCATTTGGACTATCATCTTTCGCAGTGAAAGCCACTAATCAATGGAATGCCCTACCAGAGGACATAAAAGGGTGTAAAGCTCATGGTTTTTTAAATTGAAGTTAAAATCCTTTTAATACGGAACCAATTATGTAACCATTGAGATTGTTGTAGTTAAATTGTTTGATTTATTAATGTTTTTCTATGGCCTTGACAGTATGTGTGTATGTATGTATTGTATGTGAATATAGGTATTGTTTGTGTAATGTTTTGTTAGCTTTGTCTCGTTTGGGGGACTACGGATGAAAAATAGCCTCTGGCTAAATCCGGTACAATACATGAAATGGACATTTTATGTTAAAAATTGTGCATGGTCCCTACTTAAATAAATAAATGAAATGAAATAACAAATGACATTTTACTTGTGTCTTCACGAAGGTAAGTCAATTGTGTGTCTTAATGCTTTCCAGTTTGAACATTCAAGCGATTTTACACTATTCAACTCAACAAAGGCAAAACAACTCAAATAAATGTTTTCGAGCAGTTTGTGTGACACAGCGAGCGAGCCGCGTCGCGTCTAACGTTCGCACGCCGATGGTGTATTTTCATACACCAAAATACATGATATATTGGGTATCAATATATTGAATTATGAATTATTGCAGTGACCAACACGGATGCCGCTGTGGTGTCCTGTTAAGATTTTTCTCTCGAAACAGCGTTAACAGCTTAAACAAAATACTGCGTTATTTTTGCACATACAGATACATTTAATCATCACAAACTATGAAAGTCGTACTTTTATTTGTTGTAAAATAAAGAAAATAAAGTCTCTGTCTAAGCGAATAACTTTCTGAAACACGTCACAAAAACTTACACAAACATGAAACATATGTCTAAAGAAAGTAGAGATGGGCTGATCGATCCTAACGTATCAAAACTTCCGAGAATGATGTTGTTTGAGCTCTGACAACACGCAATCCGCGAGGCGAGATCATTTTTGCTCGCATCTTCACGAAGGTTTGTTGGTTGTATACAATGTTTGCCTGTTTGAACATTCAAGCGATTTTACACTATTCAACTCAACAAATGTCAAAACAACTCAAATACATGTTTGCGAGCTGTTTGTGTGACACAGCGAGCCGCGTCGCGTCTAACTCACGCACTCCGATGTCTTTCGCTGCTGCTTGCGTCTGAACGGACAATTTCATACAACAGAGTGTCAAAATACATGATATATTGAGGAGTCTGTTATGTCTCAAGTGAACAAACAGTTGAGAAAGAAATCTGGAATAATTATATTTTATTCTGGCATTATTCCAGATGACGTCCTGCTATATTTTTCTCTCGAAACAGCGGAAACAACTTAAACAAAATACTGCGTCATTTTTGCCCATACAGAAACATGCAAGACATCATTACTGAACTATGAAATGTGTACTTTTATTTGTGTACACTTACAATAACAACAAAACCTTGTGCTTTTGTAAAATAAATAAACAGGGTGCTCAGTCTCTGTCTTCGCGATTATTTTTCTGAAACACGTCACAAAATTCAAGTGAACAAAATCAACCATTCACGCAGTCTGTATTTTATCATCTCACAATGAATACAAATGCAACAAGCATGGCAAAAACGAAAATAATGATACTTCTCAGTTCTCAAAAGATTAAACTGAACCGTGCCTTAAGTATCGTATCATGCGATAAAAGCCTCTTAAAGAGACAGTAACAATTTAGCCTTCGTCCTGAACATAGACATTCCCAAGTAATTGAGAAGTACAAATGGTATTATTTTAAGTTTTTTTATTTCTCTCTTACCTTGTAAAATGCCACGTTTTTGAATGGCATGTAAACACAATCACTCCATTTTTTTCACTGGATCTGTTGCTATTTTAATGATTTAAAAATCAAAGCACTGACCATTTAAAGTGTGAGCTTGTAGGCTACATTTTGAAATAGTTATGAACAGTCACAGCTATACAGTGTTATTATGTGCCTAGATAGTCTTTCAAATAAAATTGCTTGTGATATGCTTATGTAAATCACACAAAAAAAACAGAAAAAAAATCTTTAGAGAGAAGTGAAAGTGAAAGTAGAGATTTTCAAAGTGATTTTTCATTCAAAGTGATACAATTTCCACGCCATTTGTCTAAATCTTCTGAAACTTGGTGTACATGCCTCATTCCTCATGGGGAACAAAAAAGCCTTAAGGACCCATAACTTTCACCATGATGGATTTTCCCGTACGTTGAAAATTTGCGAAAACCTAAAAATACTCTTCTTCTCCTGAACCGTAGCTCCAATTGACTTGAAATTTGGTACACATTTGTAGAATGGACATCCTTGAAAACATTACTTAGGAAAAATTAATGTGATACAAAATGTCTGAAAGGGGCGTGTTTATGTAAATGTCCAAATTTTAACAATATATACCTGTCAATAAATCAAATGTAATTTTGACTGATGGTTTTTCAAACCTAACATGCTTCAAGATGACATCACTCTGAAGTACTGCGCAAAGAATGGCCGACATTCAGCCCCTAGGGGGCTTACAGGCCATGTCGAAATTCCCATTTTCTGGTCTAAAATGTTCTAATTTGGTACAATGGTACTACAGGCCAACAGGAACCCACAAACCAAGAATGGCCGACATTCAGCCACTAGGGGCTTAAAGGCCACGCCAAAATTCCCGTTTTCTGGTCAAATTTTTTTTAATTTGGTACATTGATACTACAGGCAGACAGGAACCCACAAACCAAGAATGGACAACATTCACCACTAGGGGCGCTACAGGCCATGCCAAAATTCCCATTTTCTGGTCAAAAATGTTCTAATTTGGTACACTGATACTACATGCCAACAGGAACCCACAAACCACTGAATGGCCAACATTCAGCCATTAGGGGCGCTACAGGTAATTCCAAAAATCCCATTTTCTGGTCAAACATTTTCTAATTTGGTGTATTGATTCTACAGGCCGACAGGAACCCACAAACCAAGAAAGGCCCACATTCAGCCCCTAGGGGGCTTACAGGCCACTCCAAAATTCCCATTTTCTGGTCAAATATTTTCTAATTTTGTACATTTATACTACAGGCCAACAGGAACCCACAAACCAAGAATGACCAACATTTGCCCATAGGTGGCGCTACAGGCCACGCCCCAATTTTTTTTTCAAAATGATATAATATCCACCCCATTTGTCCAATTCTTCTGAAACTTGGTGTACATGCCGCATTTCTCATTGGGAACAAAAAAGCCTCAAGGATCCATAAGGTCCGGTATGGATT